>NC_081422.1:96150061-96376041 GCF_949786415.1 Peromyscus eremicus | reverse complement strand
TTCCCAGTGAAGTGATTCTTTGTGTGGGCCCCATGCGGCCTAGCTCTCGCTGTGCTGGCAAGCCCTGAGCTGGTGCTGGGCAAGCTTTAAAATATTTTGGCTAAGGTTAGCCTAAAGGGAAGATGGTGGGGCTATAGCTTAGTCAGGGTTTCCGGTGCTGTGATGAAACAACATGACCCAAACCAGCTGGGGTGGGGGCTTGTATTTCAGCTTATAACCCCCAATTACAGCCCATCATTGGAGGGAAGTCAGGGAAGGAACTCAAACAGGGCAGAAACATGGAGGCAAGAACTGCAGCAAAGGCCACGAAGGAGCGCTGCTTACTGGCTTGCTCCCCATGGCTTGCTCAGCCTGCTTTCTTACAGAACCCAGAACCACCTGTACAGGGGTGGTATATCCCTGAGGGAGCAGGGTTCTCCCACATCAATCATTAATCAAGAAAATGCCCATACAGACTTGCCTATAGGCCAATCTGATGGAAGCAGTTACTCCATTGAGATTCTGCCTTCTCAGACATGTCCAGGTTTGTGTCAAGTTGACAAAAACTAACTGGCACAGGGCTGGAACTGATAATCCTAGGTGCCTACTAGGAGCAGGCTCCTTCTTCTTCTGTCAAAACATCAGGCTGTAACATACCTTCTGGGTGCCCAGGGCTTCCAGAGCAGGCCCTAGCTTGGGGTTCTGTTCCACCCTTGGGTATTCCCTGAAGGGCTAACTTTGCTAACACTCTTTAAAGCTTCCAGAAGGTTCTGCGTCATGGGCTTCTTTTCAGTCACAGGGCTTTAGGTAGAGGGGGTGGGCTGTGGCTTGGAAAATAATAGTCACAGTCCTGTCTATCATCCCTTTTGCCCATGTTCCTGCCTGTCCCAGGTGCCTTGACCTCTGGCAGAAGGGAGTGATCTATGGTGTCCAGAGAAGGCTTCTGACTTTAGCAGATGGGACTACAGGCCAAAGGCTAATTGACTTGGTGCTGTAGCTGATCAGGAGCCCCAGAGGAGTTCTGAGTAGGTGAGAGAGGGCTGGGAGGTTGACTGCCCAGAAGTTACAGAAAAGAATAGCTATTCCTGTAGAGAGCCAGCACTAGCTAGTAGGTACCAGAACCCCCAAGCATACTAGAAATGGCACCCTTCCTGGCAACAGACAGGGCCACACCTTTAAAACTTCTAGTTCCCACTCAGGCTTGAACTGGTGTTGCAGCTGAGCATACCTGGGAAGCCTTGCAGCTTTCCCAGGGAATTCTCAAGTCCGACCATCACTAGTCCAGCCATGGATGCTGACGGGGCCTTTGAACGTCCTGGAGAACAGAACGATTCTCTGTTCCAAATTGTTCCATGGCTCTGCAGCTCCCCACCTCCCCATGTGAGCTGTGGGCTGGGGTTGGCACCCTTACCTGTGCAGGCTCTGCCCTGACATCGCTCCAAGGGTCTCCTTTCCTAGAATGGCTGCATCTCTACCCCCACCACGCACACCAAGTGGGAACCTTGTTCTTTGGTAATTTTCTACCTACATGTAAATTCCTTCATGCATGGAAACCCAAGGGACACTTTGAACCTTTCAACAATTTCAATGCCTTTTGTCAACTTGAACAGTTGAGATGAGCCACTTTATAAGCCTAGGGGAGTTGAGATGAAAAAAAATCTGCAAGATCTGAAGGGGGAGAAAAATGTGTCTAATTTAGCTCAAAGGAGGTTTCTAGGGCCTATTCCCATCCCCCTTAAGGTTGTTGGCCTCAGCTTTGGGTTCCTTGACAGTTCCTGTTGAGGTTCTGCAGGAGAAAGGGAAGGCCCCAGGAAATGATGTATATTTGTGTGCATATGTGTTCCCATGTATGTGCACATGAGTCAGGCCACTGCGCTGGCAGCCATATTCAAGGGCACCGAGGAGCACTACCACTCCCCCTGGCCCACCAGCAGCCAGCTGGAGAGAGAAAGTCCACAGCCCAGATGGCCTCCCCTCCAGCACCAGGGAGACCAGCTATTCTCAGGGCCAAGGGAGGCCAAGGTCATTAACACTGCAGCCCTGTAAGATGAGCTTCATAATAGGATTTCCCAACAGGCTACTTCATTTAGAAACCACCCGGGGCCTCCTCTGCTTCCTGCAGTGGCCCTGCCCAGTGCCCTCCAGAGAGGAGTCATATGTAATTGGCTGGATGTAATGGACTGTGACACCATGAACAACAATGAGTGGAACTGGAAGAATGTCCCTGTGCTGCACAGCCACCAACGTGTTGGGCTCTAAAGGCAGCATAGGATGTAGGTGTCAGGGTGCAAATCCTCCTAGGTTCTGCACCTCCCCTTCCTGCTCCAGAAGACCCACACTCCGCTATTGTTGACTAAACAGTCCTGACCATCTCAGGGCAGCCCCATAACCACTGAGTGATAACACCCTTCAGGCAGGAGAGCTGTCTGGGAGGAAGTCTGCATTTTGCATTAAGCCTGGCCATCCGTGACTTAATAAATATGCATTTTGATGTGAGTGGTGGAAATATCTCCGGGCTGGGAGTTTAGCGGGTGCCTGAAGGCGGCTGTTGACTGCGCTGTCATCTGCTCCTGAAAACCTATGAGGTCTGAAACTGAGTGAATGAGTGAGTGGCATGGGTGGGATTTGTCCATAGAGAAGACAAACCAACTCTTGTCAGTCCTGGGATTAGAACTCAGGTCTTAAGATGCTACTTTCTGCCTCTGGTTCTGAGACTAGACTAGGCTGAAGTTAAGCACCCTTAAAAATATGTTTTCAGGAATATTGACCTTGGTTTTGCTTGTGGTTCCTGGATGTCCTTACACAGTTTTGCACCATGTGTGTCTGCCCAGGATTTTTTTTGTTGGTTGTCATCTTCTTGGCTGGACTCAACCCCTCTTTCCAGAGAGCATGAGAATGGTTTACAAACCATCTAAGTAGTGCACCATTTCTAGAGGGTGATCCCAGCTTCCTGGCCTAAGGCTGTGTGTCAGAGAAAGGGGGGTGAGAACATGTTGTAGTCTAGATGTGACTTTCTAATCTGCATCAAGAACTCTTCAGGGGCTGTGTTGCAGCTCAACCACACTAAGCATGCTGGTCTGTGGGTGCTGCTAGAACAGAATGCCACAGATAGGGTGCTTTAGAATGGGCTGAAATACACTTCCTACAGGTTTGGAGCTAAGTAAGTCCAAGTCCCAGTCTTTGGTAGATTAAGTTCTACAGTGAGAATTCTGTCTTCTGGAGAGGAGGGCCACGGTGCCCTCCATGGCAGAGAGGCGGAGGAGCTGTCCTAGCGTTGTGAGGACTCTAGTGTTGTGAGTGCCTTAATCCCATTCACAGGATAGGGACCTCATAATTTAATCACCTTCTTAAAGACCCACCTCTTAATACTATTGCTTTGTAACACTTGGATTTGGGAGGGACATTTTTCATGTAATAGTATCCTTTGCTTTCTGCCCCATTGTTCTCTGGTGCTGGGAAGTCCCTTGCTGCAGGTTCTGAGCACACACTTTCTTGAACAGAAGGGGAGTCACTGAGAAGAAACCTACTCTGAATGCTGTGTCTTTTGGTTCTAGGCCCCCAGGAGGGAGCTCAGTCTTTATTGTTTTACTTCCTGTTGCCGTTGACAACAGTGTTGACAGAGCCCTGATGCTCCTGGATCTTCCTCAGTGCAGTGAGATGGAGACAACTGAAAAGCCATGGAAAGGCTCTGGCAAAGGACACTGGAAAGCCACCCAGAGCAAGCCTTACTTTGCTATTAGGGCTTTGAAAGGGATATTGAGAGAAGTAACCTCAACCTTTCCCTAGAGTCAGCTCGTGGCCTTCAGATGACCTGTATATACTCTCCTTGCTGCCTAAACTATTAGTTAGCTAATAAAAGCAGTTGAACCTCTATCTTATTTTAACAGCCATGTGGTGATATAGGGCAGACAGTTCCTTCTGGGATGTAATTTAATGCAGAATATGGCAGGGTTTGCTTTGGGTTCTAGACACCATCCAGGTGTCAAAGAGCATTTGTCTCCTAGGTGTTTACTCAGCCTGCTGAAGGCTGTGTCCACGCACCTGCAAGTGGACTAGCCTCGTCTCTGCATGCAGGCCCGGGAGGACAGGAGGAAATCAGGTCACCTGCAGCAGGCTCCAGAGGTAGGATGTTCCACAGACCACTTCAGGAAGCTTCTTGGAATGACATTCAAGACCCAGTGCAGTTCTGAAACTTTCATTAGGTGAACAGGAAGTCAGTCTTTTAGTTTCCAGTTGATCCTGGTTTGTTGGGGTAGCTCACTGACCCAGGGCTTCCAGCAGCAGCAGCATGTGTTCTGGTCACAGCTAAGCCACACCCTCTTCAGGTGCGTGCCCTGCTTCTGTTATCTGCAGGCCTGCATGTTTCTGGCCTTCCTGTTCGTCTTTGGAGCTTTGAAGTCAAGTAGGCTGGGCCATCTTCATGACCATATAATTTCCAGAAACTCACTGGGCAGTGGTGGCGACTGGGCCTTTCATGTGTAGATTTTCTGTACATCCTCAAGTCTTGGTTTAACTCCAAGCATTTCTTGCAGTCCTAACTCTTAGGAAGAGCCTCCATAGCCAGAGGATGTGGGAGCCACATGTGGAGTGTTAGTCTGGAGAAATCTAGAGAGCAGAATCCTTCTTGGTTAATCAGGGCCCCAAGATTAACCACCTCTATCCATCCCATCTCATTTCCTCCAGGGATGGAACTCACAGTCCCCAGGAGAGTCTGGTTCATCTTTGAGTTTTTCTTTCTTGGGATAGAACTTTTATGCAGATCTGGAAAACACTCCAGATATGTAAATTTCCTTTCATACTGGCCTCCCCCCGCCCCAGCCTTTCTTACTGTTAAAGTTTAAAATTTCTCTTGCAGAGGAGATCTGAGATTTGTTCACTCAGGACACAAACAAACCCTTGACCCACCCCACTGGGGACTTGACCGAGGCCCTGCACCTGGTCTCCCCAGCTCAGTTCCTACTTTGCAATGAAGGTTAGAAATGGTTTGTGCTGATTGTTATTTCATTGTGTTCTATTTATTTATTTTACTGGCTCTTCATTTATATACATTTAGTTTTCCCCCTATCTCTTGCTATTTCTGAGCAACACTGGGATAGATACCCTTGCGTATTAATCTTTGAATTAATATGTGAGCACATTGGCAAGATAAATTCATTAATTAATTTACTCAATGAATATTTATTGAGGAGTTTCTTTGTGCCAAGCACTTTTCTAGGAGCTAAGAATGCTGCAAATTCTCTGAAGTAAAATTGCTGAGTCAAAGCATATACATTTTTAATTTTGATAGATATTCCCAAATTGTGTTCCCTCAAAAAGGCATATTCTACCAAAAAACTTTTTTTAATTAAGAATTTTTTTTATTCATTTTAAATACCAATCACAGATCCCCCTCTTCCCTCTTCCCACCCCTCCAGCCACCCCCACCAACTCACCCCCCATTCCCTCCTATAAGAAGGTAAGGCCTCCCATGGGGAGTTAGCAGAGCCTGGTCCATTCAGTAGAGGCAGGTCGAAGCCCCTCCCCCTGCCTTAAGGCTGTGCAAGTTGTCCCACCATAGGTAGTGGGCTCCAGAAAACCTGCTTATGCAACAGAGATGGATCCTGATCCTACTGCCATGGGGCCCCTTAAGCAGATCAAGCTTCACAACTGTCTTGCTTATGCATGTCTAGTCCCATGGAGGCTCCACAGATGTTGGTCTAAATTTCATGAATTCCCACTAGTTTGGTTTGGTTGTCTCTGTAGGTTTACCCATCATAATCTTGATGCCCCTTGCTCATAGAATCCCTCTTCTCTCTCTTCAACTGGACTCCTGGAGCTTAGCTTGGTGTTTGGGTGTGGATCTCTGCATCTATAAAGTAAAATTGCTGAGTCAAAGCATATACATTTTTAATTTTGATAGATATTCCCAAATTGTGTTCCCTCAAAAAGGCATATTCTACCAAAAACTTTTTTGCACCTACCTTCACCTGCAGTATGAGTTCTTGTTCCCCATACCTCTGCCAAGATAATAAAATATCAATCATTTTTATCATTGCCAATCTGGTAGGTAAAGAATGGCATCCCACTCCAGTTTCAATTTGCATTTGTCTTGCTGTGAGGGCTGTTGAGCGTTGGGAAGTTCTGTAAGTTGCTGAAGTCCTGGCTTGCTATTCGAATGCCGCATGGAGCTGGGTGTGCTTGGATGGTACAGTCTGGAGTCCTCTCCCTCTGGTCTCCTTCATCTTTGTCTGTCTTATCCTTGCTCTGCATGGCCTCCTGCAATGCTCTCTGCCCATCTTCTGTGTTCCCTGCATTTTACACATGCTTACACGCATCCATTCAGGCATTCCTAGACAGCTGATGTCTGCAGAAGGGACAGGGCAGGAGCAGGCACCGGATGCTGAACGACTGTGTCATTCTTGTGGTCTAGTTTCAGGAAAGCCAATGCCCAGTCTGGTGGAAACACCCTTTATTCTTCCCTTTCTTCCCCTTCTGCCTCTGAACTGGGTCTGGGATTCTCTACTCTTTTCTGTGGATCGTCTAGCTCTGGCCCTCCTGGATCAGCCCCTCCACTCCACTCCCTTTACCATCTCAACTTACCTCAGGGCACTTCCACTTCTGCTTACCCTGGTGACATACTCTTCTTAAATCAGCCTTCAGCCCTCACCTCTGCCAGGTTCCCTCCCATTTCACCAACCCACCCTTTCTAGACCTGACACCCCCCTTTCCCTTTCCTGGCAACTTCAAATCAGTTCACCTCCACCTCTGAGCAGGTGTCCTAGGCTCGGCATTCATCTTCCCACTGTGCTGAAGCCCTGGTCCTGCCTCTGTCTCAGCTTGGGATGCTGCTCAGTGTGGCTGTGAGCATCTTTTGGTTTTTCTCCTCCAGCTCTGTGGCACTACTTTCTCTCTGGACCATGGACTTCCCTGCCTCCCTTACTTGCCTGAGTCTCCCTCTTTCTTCCCTGGCCTTCCCCTCCTTTCTTCTCACTTTTATTGTCCCTCCCTCTCTCCTTCCTTCCTTTCTCAGCACACTTTAAAAAAAAAAAAAAGTAAATGTATTCATTGTTTTATAAGTTTTAAAGAAAAACAATAGATGAAAATAACAAATCAAAGCTCCCACATGGGGCCAGCAATACCAACACGGCTCAGCAGGTAAAAACACTCGCTGAAGGACCTGAGTTCAGTCCTCTAATCCCATGGTAGAAGGAGAGAAACAGACTCCAGGAAATTGTCGCCTGACCTTCCCACAAGCACTGTGGCCAGCGCACTCCCATGTTGCACACAATAAAAATGAATAAAGGTTAATGCGTTAATGGTGTATGTTTGAAAGGATGTAGGAGGATGGTTATATAAACTTTAATATTGCCTTCCATTCCATTGCCAGATTCTGGTGGCTGTGACTTCAGTATGCATCATGCTTTTCTGGGTTGTCTTGTGCTGAAATGCTACCATAGCATGGCTGGGTTGTGGACCCAGTATAATAAGCTAGGTGCTTTACCGGATTCCCTTTTGACTTCATCTCTTCAGTCTTTGCCAGGAGAAACATGCGGTGCGTACCGTCATGTTTCACTGAAGACTGAAGCACAGAGAGGCTCAGTAGCTTTCCCAAGGTCATGTATAGCACAGGACTCCAGGCACTGCCGCCTCTGTTACCTGTTGCTCCTCCTAGCTAGAGAGGAGCTGTGATTCACTTCAGTTTGTTATGGGAGGTGGCTTCAGTTAGAAGCCTCCACTGAGCTGCCCAGAATCTGACCTGGACCTGGGGATTTCACGGGTCATGTTCTTTTCCTGTGGGCCAGAAACGGGTCAGCAGGTCCACAGAGTGGCCACAGCCACTGCTCAGAGTGAACTACCATTTACCTAGGTCCAACTCCCAGTTTCTTCCCCTCCTTGAAAGCTCTAATAGATAGTGGCCACGCCTGTGCCATCTGTCAAGTGAAAACAAAACACATCCAAAGCAAAATGTGTAAAAGGAGGGTGCGGGCCTCTGAGGGGGCGGGGCCCTCCATTGAGAGAATGCCTAAGACAGCATCTTCGCCTGAGCAGTGAGGACTGCTGAAAAACCCAGAATGGGGCTCAAGGCAGGCACTTTTGGAGTCGAAGATGGCAGAACCAGATGGAGACAGTTACCAGCAATGGCAGAGGCCTTGTCTGTCTGTTGTCCAATACAGCGACACGTTGCGCACAAACGCGCAAAACAAACCCAACCGAGCGAACGACCGCACACCCATCCGTTCTGAACCCCTTTCCCCGGAAGGGGGTGACAACATACCCGTTTGACAGAGGACATAAGGTCAGAGCGGCGTGTGTATTTCAAGTGGAAAATGACAATCTGCTCTCTGTGCGAGACGGATGGAGCGTCTTGTGGAATTGTATGGAATATGCGAGAGCCCTGCCAAATCATGAGCCTGGCAAAATCCGCCTGTTCTGGGAGCTAGGTGATTTGGGGGCTTGCATTTGGTTTCCGGGTCTGTCACACACATGCCGACACTACTCCCAGGGTGAAAGCCCCGGGACTTGGAGCGCTTCTCTCCTGATTGGCTGTTTGCCTCTCCCTCCCCCCCAACGCCCCCCCCCCCCACTCCTGCGCCGCCATCTTGAGCCAAATTTGTTTGCGGTGCTTCCTTTTCATCCCCTTCATTTTCTCTGTTCTCTCATCTGTCTTCTTTCTAGATGGATTCCAGAGAGAGAAGAGCGAGAGCTGCTCACTGGTGGAGTTTTAATAAACCAGTTTCTGTCTCTGCTCCTGGTTGCTCTTATTTCCCCCTCTGGGAAACTGTTTAGATTTGAATTTCCATTTACAAAATTAATTCCTTACATAGTAAAATATAGGAAATCAATGTCTATCATCGAAATCAATTGCAGATATTACAAGAGTGATTTTGTCATCAAAATAATTAATATATAACCATACATGTTCATAATAATATCATTAAGTTATCTTAACTTTGAAATCATCTCCGTAGAATTCCCTGGTGCTCTGCTCTCATTTAGTTTCTCGCCTTGCATGTCGTTTCTTTCGGCTTCTCTAACCCCATCCTTGATTTGTCTTATTGATAGGAATTCTTTTCATCCCTCTCTTCTTGCTTCTCTCAGATCTTTCATTCCAGCCACAAGTTAAGAACCAGTAGCTCATCTGTTGGTTGTCGGATTTGGCAGACATGGTTGGGAGTCACTGATCTATCTTGCAGGTTGATGGTTGTTGGATGTGGCCCACATGGTTGGAATTCACTGATCTACCTTGCAGGCTGATGGTTCCACTCTCCCATGGCATGTCTGTCCACCAACCCAGCCTCCCTGCTTGCCTAAGAGTTCTCTCTGATGAAAACAATTATTTGGGAGTGCTTTCTCTTTAATGATTGGCCTTATCAGTTTTCTCCCACTTTTTTTTTCCATCAAGGTATGCTATTTCTCTCTGATCCTTTTTCTTTTTATCACCAGACAAGGCCTGCTACGTAGCCCAGGGTAGCTAAATTTTCAACCCTCCTGCCTCAGCCTCTTTAGTGCTGGGGTAATGGACGTGAGTGACCCTCCCATCAGAATGCCCCTTCTTGTCCATTATAATCTACAAGTGAGTGATGGGTGCCCAAGCAGAGCAGCAGTCCTACCTCTGACTTGCTGTGGGCCTGGAGGTGGCAGATTTGCCACACAGAGGCCTGACGGCAACTGTGCCCAGGCCAGGGACACTGACGTGGACATTCCTCTACCCACTTCCTCCTGGCCTGGGAGAGGGAGATGCTGGCGACTGTCTCCAGGTCTTCTGTGTGTCCAGTGTCAGGTCTCCTCAAGCCTTCCTCTCCCAGTCTCCTTTCCTGCCTGCAACTGTGTGCTGGTCCCTCCTTCTGAGCCACAAAAGGCTTTATAGACAGACATTGTGTGCTGTTTGCCAACATGGGCGCCTGGGCACACAGAGGGGCGAGGGAGAGGCCGTCTGCTCTCCCCTTTCACACAGACCTCTGCTTTCCCCTTTCATTCTCTTGGTCTTTGAACACACATACAAAAATTAAAGAAAAGCAGTTGCTAATTAGAGCCGGAGAATGTGAGCCTGGAAGAGAGGCCAGCCCCCCGTGCAAATCAGTCCCTTCTTTAGAGCCAGTGTAGAAAGGGGAGGGGGAGGGGCCCTGAAAGGACCGGGGAGGGATATTTTGACAAAATAAACAGCAAAGCTTCTTCAAAATGCCAAAGAGGGCTTTGTCTTGTTTTTCCCTGGTAAGGTGGGAGAAAATCAGAAGTGACAGTTTCTTGTGACCCGCACCCCCCTCCCCGAACCCTGCACTCCCCCCCCCCCCCCAACCTATCCCAGATCTCCTTTTTCACCCTCGCAATCTCCCAGTTAACAATAGTCTCCCTTTGGGGGATGTTTAAGTGTATCTTTTTATTGATAACTTTTGTTCTGGCTGCTGGAGAGTGAGCAGTCAAAGCCTTGTCTTCCCAGGCAGGGCCGGCTGCACGCCGCCCCCCCCCCCCCAGAAGCAGCTGGGGCACTGGGAAGATTCAGCTTGGGAAATGGCTCTGGAAAAATCAAGATGTTCTTTCACACGCACTCCCGCCTGGCCCTATCTCTAGGTGGGGCTCCCATTTGTGCTGTGTCACCAAGTTTAGCCAGAGCAACCATGTTGGCGTACCGGCTAGCTAGCATGTGACCTGGGAAGCAGCAGCCAGTATCAGGACCTGCTTTTCTCTTCTCTTTTCCACAGCAAGCCAGGCTGAGGGCTTCAGCCAGCGGGGCTAGCACTGCAGGCCTGGAGATGGCCAGAATGTCTGACATTGCAGAGCCCTCTATAGAAAGGGCAGTGTTGGTCCCTGGGGACTGGGCCTCGATGGGATGCATTTTCTGTGAGCATAAAGTAAATGGAGGTGGAGGGGGTGGGCACGAATATCTAAAGATTTTGTAGTAAGAGCCTTATGTGTTGAAGAGAATGAAATCGGCTGGAAAGGTGGCTCAGAGGATAAAGATTTCTGCTTCCGAGACTGATGACTTGCCTTTGATTCCCTGGACTCCACGTGGTAGAAGGCGAGGACCAATTCCTGCAAATTGTCCTATAAGCTCTGAGGCACACACATGATCCCTTCCCACCCTAAAATAAAAATTACAGAGCATATTCTTAAATGAAATAATTTCCTGATCTCTTGTGAAATGTGAGGATCGTGGATGCTTTACTACAATACAGATTGGATCCAACTAGTCTGGAAGACAGGACACAGGATGTGGGAAGGTAAGAGAGTTAATTGGTTCATTCTTTTCACCAGGGCCTTTAAGGCAATGGCTACATCAGAGAAGAAGGAATCTGTTTGGAAAACTGATTTAGGTAGGAGAGCTTATGGGGACATTGGCTTCTTTCTAATACCTAGACATACCTCCCCCTAGGGCAATATAGATGACAAGGACAGAGGTGCATGTATCATGCAATGAACTATGGGAAATCACTGCTGCCAACAAGCCATGGATGCCCAAGCTTTGGTGGTTGTCCGTGGCAGGGACATGTGTGTGCATGCATGATGTGTGTGTGTGCGCACACGCAAGCACAGGGGCTCTGCTTGTCAACTGCTGTTTCCTGAATGGTCAATAAATATTTGAAGAGCAAAGGGGGGATCCCCTAGGCCTCCTGGCTGCAGAGAGAGAAGGCCCAGTCACAGCGGGTGGAGTTCTGAGGCCAGCAGCAGCCATAGGATGTGAGTCTGGCCTCCTGCCTCACAAGCTCATCAGGCAAAACAGGTTTGTGGAAGCTAAATGCACCCCCAAGCTCTTTTCTTGCCCACCCGCCCACCATATTGTTGGAGGCTAATAAGAACTTAAGCAATTAAACCATTTTCCCTTTCAGTCTCAAAAGTATTTGCTCCTTGAAATTTAAGCTTTATCCCTCTCACTCTCATGCCTCTTGAAAGAAAGTACTGTGATGCCCTGGGAAAATGATCTCAAATTCTAATCAGTCCTCCATCCTGGGTGTTAGAGGGACTTGGAGATGAGGTTGTGGGCAGGGCAGAAGCAAGGCCAAGGGGGACAGCTGCTCAGGAGGCAAAGCCAGCTAGAATGGAAGCTTTCAACTGGCCCAACAGTGCTTTGGTGCCAGGGAGAAGGCTTAACTTATCAGGAGTGAGGCCCAGGCAATCTGAGAGGCAAACTGAAAAGAGACAGGGAGAAAAGAGGGCTGATTAAGCAAATTGGAGTGCGGGCTTAGATGCTTCCTGTTTCTTCTTCGGGGGGGGGGGGGCTATGGGGCATAGAGGAGGGGCTTCTCTGCACTCTGATCCTTCCCTTACTTTCCACCTTACTGTTCTTAGAGGTGACATCACTCTGCCCAAGGCATTTTCGGTAGCAGGTGGAGCAGATGCCTGACTCTGTCCCCCTGGGGTCTGCTCTGGAATTTCTGTGGAGGATCAGGGAAACTTGTCTGTTTGCATGGGTGGGACTGGGCCAGGCAGGCCTCTAGCAGAGTGTGTTTGCACAGCAAGCGCAGTGTTCTTACATGGGCAGGTTCACAGGGAAGGCAGGGGATGCAGTAGGAAGGCGACTTCCCTGGCTAGGAGGCCCTGGCTGGGGAGAATCCATCAGCCCTTCTCCTGGTTGAGGAGAACGTCTCCTCTCAGTTCTCACCCAAAGTACTGCTTTATAAATCTACTGGGTTCCAGCAGACTGTCCTTTACTTTGTCCGTCTCTAAACCTCCAAGGCTCCTGCTCTGTTTCTTCCTATAAAAGCAAACTGCATCATATCCCATGTCCGTCTTTTTCCCATCACTGTATGGAACAAGTCAGCTAATTTTCTTTTTTTATGACTGTGTTTCAGTTCAGTGGGAGGACCTGCTGAAACCTACAGAGATGAGGCAAATTCAACTCTCTAATATTTAACATTATACTTCCGTGGACTTCCTTCGTGAATGCTTGAAATACGCGTTCCCCCCCCCCCCCCCCATTAAAAAGAAATGCAAGCCAAGCTGTTAGAATATCTTCCTCTATTGGTTGCTAAAAGGTGTGACCTGCTTAAACAGAGGCCTTTTAAATACAAATCAGAAATAGGAATTTGCAGTCTGAGCATGGCCTTGCCCTGGTGTGGACCGGAGCTGGTCAGCATGCTTGTTCCTGAGCAGGGATTTGCCTGGGGAAAGCAAATCCCGCTGTCTTCTCTCTCTTCTCTCTCATGCTCTTTCAGCGCATCCTTGCTCTGCACCAAGCCTGTGTAGGCTTCCTGGCTGAAGAGAGAGTGTCTGCATCTTTGTGTCTCCCTCTGAGAGTATGCATAGAAGTTTTAAGAGATAATATCAAAATGGGGTCACAGACATTACAACATGTTTTAAAGGTTTGCATTCAGCAAATATATGCTTTTAACACAATAATTGCAGTATTCTCTATTATGTGACAAGAGGAGACTTGGGAGATTTATGAAATGTTTTTGTTTTCTAGATCGATAATGAGACACAGGGTGGTGGTGTCATTTCAGTCTGTGAGGGGATCCTCTTGGATGTGAATCTGAGGTCTTTCCTGGATGGAAAAGGATGGAATGCCCCTCCTTACGTTGTCTGTGATAGCCTTGCTTAGCCTTTAAGTCTGACTGATGTGGGCCCTGGTGTACCTGCATAGAACCGTGTTATTGACAAACAATTGATAAATCTGATACTCATTGAGCTGAGTGTTAGCAGTTATTTTCTTCTTTGGGCTGGGCAAATATCCTCCTACCAGAGCCTCAGCCTTAGTAGTCCTGTGAGGTCACCATAAGAGGACATATGGATGACCAGACACCAGAAAGACCATTTCTTAATGCCTCCCTTGCCTTCCTGAAAGTGAGATAGAAGGAGGGCCTTGGTAATGAAGGAAAAGTCTAAAGTGGATTCTTGGATCATCCTGGGGAAAAAAAAAATTCTTTCTAACAGTTGGGGTGTGGCTCAGGGGCAGAGCTCTTGCCAAAGCCTTGGGCTCTGTCCCCAGCACTTTGAAAGATTTAAAAAAGGCTCTTCTGTCTGATGGAGGAGCCAACTGTAGGTTTGGCAGTGGGAGGACAAAGGGGTAGAAGCAGTCCTTGTCTGTATTCTGCTCTTTCAAAAAAGTCATCTGAGCAGAATTAAAATGTCCAGGGGCAGCAGGGACAGCATCAACTGGGGGTTTTCAAAGAGCCTGGATAGAAAAAAAATCAGAGACTATTCAAACCTGGAGCTAACTGCAGCTCCAGGCTCGAAGGCCTGAGCTGGGACAGAGCTTTATCACTTCAGAGACACTGAGAAGTCTGCTCTGACCTGCCAGAAGGAGGGGAGCATGTCTTAGGGAGGGATGACCCAAAGGTCAGTGGAGCCAGTGACTCCGCTGGAGGGACAGCCTTCAGAGAGTGCTGTGTGCTGGTTTAGATCCGCTCCTGGTCCCAGGGATATGTGTCATCCTGCAGCCAGTTGCAGTGGCCTCTAACCAAACCTTGTCCATCTGTCTCCAGATTTATCTTCCCCAGTCCCAGAGTAAGCCAGTCACCCGCTATGAACAAATCTTTCAGATTCCTCATTGCCTCTGTCTAGGATCAGGCACATTTTCAGACAAGCATTCAAGAGCGTGTGTGCGCGCGCGCACACACACACACACACATACACACACACACACACAGGAATACACAGGCACAAAAACCACTATGATTTAGAGTGTGAACTCAGAGTCCAAAAGCCATCCCTTACTAGCTGTATGACCCCTAGTAGGTTATATCCCCTATCTGTGCCTTGTTTTCTCCAACCATAAAATGGGTATAAGGGTAGTCTACCTCTCAGGATAGTTGCGAATGATGATTAATGAACGCTTACAAAGTGCATTTTGTTCACTGCTGGCCCCTAGAGACTGTTCACCATACAAGCACAGCTCTGATTGGCAGCTTTTATGCAGACCATGCTACCTTTCTCCCCACTCTTGCAACAAGTCCAAATTTTAAATCTTATCAACTCCCCAAGGCCTATCTTAACCCTTAGACATCTTTTATAAAGAGCTTTTAAGGGTGTGGAGACAGAAGGACCAGGAGTGCAAGGTCATTCCCAGCTACACAGAGATTTAGAGGCCAGGCTGAGATACATGAAACCCTATCATCCCCTCACCCCCGAAGTTTGTTTTCAAAAAATGACTTTTGATTTTTTTTCCAGTACCAGCTGGACATAATAATTGAGTTTTCTGTTAGAGCCTGCCTCCCAGTATAGTGTCTTATCTGTCTTCCTGTGTCCTCTTTGTCCTTTTGTCCCCAAATTCCTAAGGCTGGGGGATGGCTTCTGGAGGGAGTGGGCAGTCCCAAGGCTTCATTCTTGGATCCACTCAGCATGTCCCTTCTCCTGGGAGGAGCCCCTCTACAATGGCGCCACCCCTGTGCTCTGCACCTGGCCTCTGGTCCTCCTGTCCTCCCCCCCCCACCCCCACCCCGTCTCGTCTCTTCTCCTGGCCACCACAGTTCTAGCTCTGCTTCTGTTTCCTCCCCTCTCTCCACCTCTTCCCTTTTGATTCTCCTTGTTTCTTTGACCTCCCCCACCTCTCTCTTAATGAGAACTTTCACACATCACATTGATTTGGAGTTTTAAAAAGCCAGCATTGATTTTTCTGGGGGACTTTTCATGATCTTATTTTTAAATGTAGGAAGAAAGCTGTTTCAAAAGCTGTTGACTTTGTTCTATTGGGTTAGGGAGTCGATGCTGGAAACTCTTTTCTGGAGACTTGGAGAGCTCGGGGACCTCAGATGCCACATCTAATGAGCTGGGGGTCAGGCTAGTCCTCCATTTTGCAGTCCTGAGTCTGGTAGCAGAGCGTCTTGGGCAGGAGGAGAGCTTGTCCTACAGGCCTGGATTTGAGGACAGGGCTCATGAGAGCGTGCACAGAGGGTGAACACAAGCTTCACAGGAGTGAGGGGTGGGCTTAGGCAGGAGAATGGGTGGGAATGTCTTCCTATGTTCTCCCATGCAGCACTTACCAGCCCAGTACCTGCTGCGTATCCCTGGCCTGGGCTGAGCGCTTTTTCTACATGATCTCATTTAATCGTCCCACTAACCTCAGGAGGCAGGACACTCTGAGTCTGAAGACACTGTCAAGTTAGTACAGGACATTCTTTTTAAAAGAAGAACTATTGGTAATGAGAAAAATACCAGAAAACCAAGTTGGACAAAGTGAGCAAAAGACGTTTTACCTCGTGGAAGGTGTACATGCGCGCCTGCATGCAGCCTGCGTTGCATCTTCTGAGTATGAGGCTGGGTATGCACAAATGATCCAATAGGATCATGTGACTAGATGGGGATATTAGAGGAAGTGGGAAACCAAGGCGGGGAAACAAGAAGATGGATGGCAGAAAGTACTGATGTCATGGACAGAGGTGACCTCTGTGGGCCATGTGGCTGTCAACAAGTCTGATCTGCTCTGAAGTCCCCATCCATGAGTACCACAGCCACTGGAACCAGCTCATTTCTTCCATGAGTTCAAAGATCCAGGGGGTTAGGTGGGGGAACCCCAGGGTTTCTCTGCTTCTGCCTCCTGGGCAAGGGCAGAGAGGGGAGCCCAGAGCACAGATAGCTGGATTGAGACTCCCCTGGTCACTGCAGCCTGGAGTCCCCAGCTTTGTGGGAGATGAGCTCCTCTCCTGGCCCAATAAGGGCAGCTCCGGGCCGGGACCATTTGTCAGAAAGGTGAAAGACGATTCAAACCTACCTGAGATGACAGGGAACTTTGGCCAGCTTGCCCATTTTCTAACATGCTCAAAGATAAATCTGATATGCTACAAAACGATTTCTCTTGTGTGGCTTACATGTGTGTAGCTAGTTTTTATTTGGGGGAACCTTAGGAAGCACTTCTCCAGAAGTTACCCCATCTCCTCTGTGCTTTTGTAGCACCTATCATGGCTCAGACATTTCTTCTAGAAACAACACGCAGGTTTCCATAAACAGCCCTTTATACGACATCACTCTGGAATAACAGTGCTGGGCGTGGGTGGAGGCAGGGCTTGTCACTCAACACCTGCCTGATTTTGTAGCCAAAGCCCAAGAGCCACAAGATCCTAATACAAAGGGCAGTCCAGATGGAGGAACCTCCTTTTACCATTTACTCCTGGTCAGTCTTGTGGCTTTGACTCCCGTGTGCTGCCTTCTCCATAGAAACGTGTACCCGAAGGTCATTTATTTCTGGTGGAGATTTGTTTTGTCAAAATTCAAAATACGACCGTTTAAAATGGTCTGTTTTATATACTTCTGTAAAGGCGGGGTGAGGCATCCAAAGCTTCCTTACAAGTGTTTTGCTCCTGGGAGAGACGTTGTCATCGTGGCTTCTCCCTCTGCATCCCCACCTTCGCACTCATCAGAGTGAAAGAGCAGAAGTCCTTGAAACTGCTGTCCCGGGTTCCCTTCACGCTGGAGGAGGCCCCTGGGCAGAGCTTCAGCTTGTGCCTCACGCTGCATCAGTCCTGGTGGCTGTTGCTGAAGCAGCAAGTGGACCAGCATGTGACAGAAGAGGGTGCTTCAGAAAATCCCGGCTCCCAGCCTGGTTCTTCCTGCAAAGGGGTGGGTGCTAAGGAAGGACGGGCTCGTGGGCAGCAGTTTCCTCCCTGGCATGGACTTCACGCTCTGCATTCCTGAACGTGCCCGTCCTGGCCTCCTCTTTGGCAGAGTTCTGAGTACCCATTCCCTCATTTTCTTGTTTCTTGAACAGGCAAGGCCCAGAACGTGCTCGCGGAGCGCCCCTAGGGACAGAAGAATGGTCCCTCTTTTGTTCCTTCCCCTCCACTTTATCACCCCACCTGCCTTCCATCTTGACAGCATTTCAGACCTTTCTTCTCAGAATCATGGGCCATGCTGGAACCCCGGAGTTTATTCCCGGAGCAGAAATGCCCCGATGTAGGATTTCATTGGTGTGCAGTGCCTCCTGGCAGGTTCATTCTCTATTCTTTCCCTGGGTGTTTTCCTCTCTGCCTTCTTCTCTCCCCACCATCAGAAGGACAGACTTCCCTCGTCCCCCACTCTGCCTGTTGAGCCCCCACTCCAGCTGTCCAGAGATACACACAGGAGAGCAGAGGCTGGGGGCTGGGCACACAGCTCAGTTGGTGAAGCACATGCCTTGGAAACACAAATGTGGTATGCTTGGTTCCCAGAACCCATGTGAAAAACCAAACCAAACATTCCTGGTGGGTGAATACTTGTAATCCTGGCTCTGGGGAGGCAGATCCTTAGCTTACTTGGTGAGTTCCAGGCCAATGAGACACCCCCACCCTCCAAAAAAACCAAACCAAACCAAACCAAAAACAAACAAGGTAACAGACCTAAGGAGCAACAGAGATTGTCCTCTGGTTTCTATACATGTTCTTGTGTGCCTTTCCATATGAACACACACACACACACACACACACACACACACACACACACACACACGTATGCACACACACAGAGAGCCAGAAAGGGCAGAAGCCACTGAACACTGGAATTCAACCAATTCCTTCTCTCAGGAATAGAGAAAGTCTCTCACTGGTGTGGCCCTGCCTCTACCTGTGAAGACCACTTTTACCCACAGCCTCTCTTGCCTTGTCCATTTTCCCTTGTGTCCAGGCACATTTGAAGGAGTCCAGGGGGTGGCATCCACACTGAAGGGGCCTGGCATTTTCCAACAAACTCACCAGAGTCTGGCTGGATCACTTTCCAGAGGGAGACAGATACTATTTGTGGAGCTTCAAAACTGAGTGTGTGTCCGGGGGTTACAGGGCTGTCCTTACTCCCTTTGGAGAACCTGCCCCTTTCCCCCAACTCATCAATGTAACAAGTCTGCCAGTTCCACTGTGGAAGAACCCTGAAGCCCTCAACCTCTCTCCCTTGCTTACTTGAAGGCTGTTGTGGTGAGGCCGTCTCTGGTCTTGTTGGCTCCTGTCCTGGTCCCAGGATGTTTTCCACAACAGTTCCAGGAATGTTCCTCCCTGTCCATCTGTAGGAGGGTCTTCTTTGGGTCTCCTGTCTCACTCATGACCATGTCTGAACACTCTACCTTATTGCTACACAGTGCTAAAGGAATCTCAGAACCGAGTCTGGCCTCTCATACCTCCATGTCTCATAGGCACCAACTCCTGCATTTCCTCCATCTTTTCCTTAAATTGGTACCACCTCAGGGCTACAGTGTCAGAATGGCGTCAGATAGCTCCTGTGCCAGGTACAGTTGGAGGTATTACCAAGTATGAAAAACAGATGTGTTGAAGGAAAGGAGGGAGGGAGGGAGAGGAGAGGGAGGGAGGGAGGAAGAAAGGAAGGAAGGAAGGAAGGAAGGAAGGAAGGAAGGAAGGAAGGAAGAAATGATCGATGTGGGAGATACCCAATAAGGAGAAAAGAGGCCACACTGCTGCTCTGTAGCCTTAGAAGAGTGAAATAGAACCTGCTGTCCTCCGTGTCCTTCTCCATGGTGTCCCCACAGAGGGTGGCTCTATGGCTTTGGTCCTGGTATCTAGAAGCCAGTGAATGCTTCCCCATGATATGTGGGGAAAATAAATAAAAAATCATTATCTTGGAGTATTTTTCTCTGGAGAAAGATATATCCTCAGCTTATATTTAGAATGGTATGCGGTGTCTTCTACCCTGTGATTTGACTGACAGGAGAAGTATATTTAAGCTATTTTTAACCTAGAAATCTTAAGAAGAAATCTAGTGATTAGATCTTTTGGAAGCTATTGTGTGCAATTTTATAACTTTGGTAAAAGAGTATGTTTAAAAAGAGAAAAGAAAAAGAAAAGCCAACCAGATTGATATGTTTCAGTTCTTGCAGCTTTCCAGATGAATCCTTTGTCTTCAGAAAGGGATAACTGAGTGTGTGTGTGTGTGTGTGTGTGTGTGTGTGTGTGTGTGTGTGTTGTGTGTGTGTATGTTCATGTGTGTGTGTTGTGTGTATGTATGTATGTGTAGTTCACTCCATTCTTCGTAAATGGCTCGTGTTCTTCATGGAAGCATTAGAAGGGGCTGCTTTCACTGTACTGACAGTACCAATGAGCATTTGTACAGGGCTTAGCAAGCCATACTTTCCCATTTTCCCCAAGATAATTATTGCTGTGGGGACTTGTATCCTTGCTCTTTGGAAGAAACAGATGGTAACAGGTAGAGTGACCAACACAAGATCCTCCGGCTAGCAGGTGGCAGTTGAACATTCATTTACTTATTGACCTCTTGAGCCCCAGTGAGAGGAGTTTACTGCCCAGTTGCCCTGCTGGAGACATTACTTGGTGGGGCTAGGCTTTGGTTACCTGCAGCTGCACCACAACAGCCTCAGTGGTTGCATAAGACGACAGCTGTCTTTCTTTATGCACAAGCTTCTCTGCATCAGGATGTTGGACAAGTATAACCAGACATTGTTTCTGACCCGTGTACTGAGACTTTAGCTGTAAGCTTAGATCAGCCTGGAGACAGAATCTTCCAAATGTTTATTATATGGGATGATCAGAAAGCAAAACTTAGCAGAACCAATGGGCTATGATCCTTACTCCCAGCCAAGGTGGCTTGGGTTTCTGTGTAACTTGGTGGCTTCCTGGCCACTGAATTCTTACATGGCATGTCAGGGTTCCAAAAGAGAATGTTCTAATGACAAAGGCAGAAGTTGACAAGACTTTTATGGCTTATATGGTTTGAGGATTCTCTGCCCGGTGCTTGTAAGCCATAGCACTGTAGTATCATCTGACATGATCCTAAAACACTGAAACTCTCTAGAAGACGAGGCACTGGGCCTAATTCCTGGGGGTTCAAATCACTTTGTTCTCAAGCTCTAAGAGTTCACCTCCTTGAAGGCTACACTAGGAAGATGAACATAGCATAGTACATCAGACTGTCTAGGTCTTCCTCCTTGTACCATACTATTGTCCATGTGCTGGGATCTCCTGAAGCATATACTGACAGTGGCTTCCTTCTTGACCATCAAGTGACTCCACTAACTGACTTTTCCTATTTCATTTCCCACATAGTACTTCTCTCACCACAACTCCAGCCCATGCTAGATTTTATTTTTATTAGGTTTTAAAAAGCTATTGGACTTGTATCAGTCAGCATGGGTGAGGATTTGCTGCAGTAACAAGCATTCTTTCAAATTGTAGTGCCTTAAAACAGAGCAGTTTATCCCCCCTCTTATTTTAAACCTTCAGAGTCAGTTCCCTATTGTTGCTAGTCTTCTGGCAGAGGGAGAGGTAGCTCTTGGTGGGTGCTGCATTCACAATTGCAGGCCCTTGTTTTAAGTGATACACATTGCTCCTGTTATATCTATACCAGTCAACCTTTGGTGTCTGTGACAAAAACCCCAAGATAGCTTAAAAGAAGGAATCATTTATTCTAGCTCACAGTTTCAAAGTTTCAGTCTGTGACTGGTTGGTCACAGTACTCTTGGGCTTGTGGTGGTATATCACAGTATATCACAATGTATCACAGTGTATCACAGGGTATATGGTTGAACAAAGTTGTTTATCTCATTTGTGGCCAGAAAGTAATGAGAGAGGGGGCAGGACCATGATTTTAATATCCCCTTTGAGGGCATGCCCATAACAATCTGTCTTCAGTGAAGTCCCACCTTTTAAAAGTTCTGCCACCTCCCTACAGTGCCACTGCCTGGGGACCAAGCCTTTAGCATGTGCCTTGTAGGGGACATTTAAAATCCCAAACCACAGAGGATGAGGCTATGACTTGGCTGGTAAAGTGTTTGCTTTGCAAGCATGAAAACATAAATTTCATCCCTAGGACCCACTTCAGAAGATAAAAGGTGAGGCACGGCGCAATTCCAGCACTGGGGAAACAGGCAGATTCCTGGTGTTCACAAGCTAGGCAACCTACAGAGTTCCAGGCCAGTGAGTGACCCTGCCTAAACAGTGGTGGAAATGCTGGAGGAATGATACTGGCTGCTGCCCCCTGACTTCCACAGGGACATATACATACTCGTGCACTTGTGCACACATAGATATGACCATGCACAAATAAAAGACTACCTAATTAAATGAATAAGTAAAATCCAAACCATGACATCATCTCATTGGCTAGAACTATATAGCCGCATTCAGTTCTTTCAGTATCACTGGCCTCACTTGAAAATGTTTTCTTTTTCTCCTTGTCTCCACAGTTTCCTTCAGGATGCATGCCACCATACCACTATCCCTAATGAGTGTTTAGTGAGCATCTGCCCTGAAGCTAGATGTGGTTCTCAGTGTCATAATTATGGATATGCAAAAGTTTTTGAGAGGTCACAGTGTAGCTAGAGTTGTCCAGACTCTATTCACACTTGTTTTTCAGGCTTTAGACCCTTCAGGAAGACAGTGTTCATGATTTTGTCAAAAATATATCACTGATGGTTCTATGTAATAACAACTGTCATTTAAGTATTATTATTATGCTTATGATAAGCTAGACACTTGGCTAATAATGGTAGGCTGTGTGTTGTCACTCATGACTGAGTAGGTTTAGTCTTACCAGGAGTCAAGTTACTTGTCCAAGGTCACACAGCTACCAAGTGGATGAGCAAAAGTCAAAAATTTGGGTTAAATCTATCTTTATTCCTTAAAGGCACTGTGGTGTTGCGTTTAGCCCAGGCTGGCCTCAAACTCCTGATCCTTCTGGCTCTGCTTCTTGGGTGCTGGGATTACAGGTGTAAACCACCAGGCCCAGCAATTTCCCCCCAACCCGTAGACCCTGGAACAATAAACAGACCAAGATGATTTCTCTGTAGTCCACCAGATGCTTAGCAAGCAGGGGCAATGTAGAGAATTCTCTGCATTTGATTCTTTCTAATGAATGAAGGGGAGCGATGGAGAAGAAGGGAGGGGGTAAAGAAGAGAGAAAGGCAAGAAAGGAATGAAGAGGGAGTGTCCCTTACCTCGGAAGGAAGGTAAGTGTCACAGCTTGCTTGGAGTGGCTCTTGGGAGGAGGCAGGCAAGCTCGCCTCCTAAGTAGGGTGTTTTCAGAGCCCCGGATTGCTCTAACCACTTACCAGTCCTTCCTCCATCTACCAGCGTGTGCCTCAACAGGTCTCATTACCCCCGAAGAGGCTCTTCAGTCTACCACATTGGAAGTGACTACAATTAAACACGCAGATGTATTCCTCCTCACTCAGCTGCTGCAAAGGAAATATTGTTGAAAAACATGACAACTCGGTATCACAGCTCAAAGAAGCTGGAGGAAGGAAGAAAGGCCCACAAAGGAGGAGCTGGAGAGAATTCTTAAAGGTCACTCTCTGATTCTGTGTGTGACTTTCCAAAGCGATGTTTGAGATTAAAAAATAAACTGTGAATATAACAATTATGGCGAGCCTCTGTCCTGTGCTGCTGAATAGTAGTTGACAACAGGATCAACCACAGGCGACCAGGCCTGAAAGCATGGGCCTTTTCTGCAGCCTGGCCTTGCGTGCCCAGGGCCAATTTGTTTTCTGCTATTGCTCAGTCCTTATCAAAAGGACATTCTGCAATCTTGTGCTGTTCTTATCTGTGCTGGAGCCTTAGAAGTTGTCCTATATATTGACATAAAGCTTAGTGTAACCTAGATTTTTGTAATGCACCTTCCCAGTTGTAACAAGGAGGTCCCCTACTGCCTCAGCATCTTCAATCTGTAACCCTGGAGGTCAGGTGGCTTTGTTCTATGTTCAGTGCTTCGTCAGTAAGTATGTGTGTGTTCCCTGTGTACGTGCGTGAGTGCATGTGCGCATGACCACGTGTTCCCTGGTGACTCTTGGGTTGGCAACTTTGGTCCTGGAGATCATATGTAAGTACCTAATTGCATTTGCTGTTTAGTAATTAACCACTTGCAGGTGCAACTGGTTGTGAGCACAGTTCTGCATGTGTGTCTAATTGCAGGTGTAAAGTAGTCACCTCTTCTGTTCCCTTCATGGCTCAGTGGGGCTCAATGCTAATTCTCCTGCACCATCTGTGGTTAGACTCATCGCTGCCCAGAGTGGCTTCTCAGGAGAGCAAGTGTGAGGTGGGGGGCAGAAATATACTCTTTCAGAGCAAAGGGGGAACTGGAAGGGAAGGGAAGCAGGGCTTGGTTTCAGAGAGTCTGCAGGAAGCCAGAAGCTTCACTGGGGAGGTTCTTCCCCACAAGGCAGAGCTCTAGCTGGGTCTTGGATCTGTGAAAGCTCCCCCCAGGGCTTGGCATCTCCTGTGAAGCCCCTGATGGGGCCCTTTCTTGCTGAAAATTCTGCAGTAGGATCCTGTCCTAGGACCATTTTGGTAGTGACCCCAAATCTCATAGACAAAGCTGCTTGACCGAATCACGGACAAGTATTCAGGAAGCTTCGATTCCCTTTGCAGTATTGTTGTTACAGAGGTGACACAGCCACACCCACCGTGTGAATTCTGTACCTTTGATTTCAGCAATTTATCTGCAAAGTGTATGGTGTGTGTGTGTTTGTGTGTTTGTGTGTTTGTGTGTTTGTGTGTGTGTGTGTGTGTGTGTGTGGAGGGGTACACCCTCCCCCACCTCTCCCATGGGACTCCCTGGTTTCCCTGAGGGCTACGTAGATGTGACTTCAGTTGAGGATTTTCCTGGAGAAGGTCAAACAAATGCCGTATCCTGCAAGTGAGCAGAGGGACTCTTGGGTGGCTGTAGAGAGTGTTTCCTTATCCTCTCAACACAGAACTTATCATGGAAATCCTAGGGTTGGAAAATAACCAAGGGAGTGACTCTGGACTCTGAATGTTACTTCCCCAATATGGGCCTTTTTTCCATATTAGTGTCAGCCTGGGGTGACCTCTTCTGTATGTGGATATCCTTCTAGGTGGCCGGTGGTCACCAGAGGTAATCTCCCTTGTAGGCTGATTCCCTTTTCCTCCTACGAAGCCACCACATCCAGGTAAACCGTGTGAACAGTGACCCTGACAGGAGCTTTCTGGAGCCGTAACCAGCTTTGCTTTAATGGGATGGGCCTCAGGGAAGAGAGGACTAGGATTAGGTCGGATCCAAAGGAAGAATGAAGGCCAGCGTACATGGTTGGGTACGTATGGTGGTGAGCAGGCAATGAAGTATAATACCATACTTGCTATGAAGCCTCTCCAGAAGAGCTAAGGGACTTCTAGGTCCCAGAGAGAGAAGGGACCTCACCCACCCACAGTGCTTATTCCAGCTTGCAATGGGCCATGCTAGCCACACTGAAGATGAATGTAGATGTGAACATGTACTTCTAGGAAATGGAGGATGAAGGAGAAGTGGGGCAGGGAGAAAAACTTCAGAAGAGACAACTTCATGCACTGAGTGGAAGGGGCAGGCACCGGGGTAAAGATGCGGCAGTTGCCCACAGAGGAAATGAGCATGGGGCCTTGGAGGTTAAGAGAGCGATGATGTAGCGGAGCTGGCTTAGATCACACTTGGCCTCATGGCTACAGTTAGTGTGTGTCATCAGTGTGAGCTTAGGTATCCTCAGCAGGAAAGTGTGGCTGGGCAGAGGTTGGGTCAATGGGGACCACCACACTGGTGGAACATTTTGGGTCAAGCCATTCTGTTACAATATTGAACTTGGCTTCCTTGGTTTTAACTCTTGAATTCCTTGTCTGGGCCCATTTTGATAGCCCATCCTATAATATTCGGTTTGTCTGCTAGGCCCTTGGTCTGTGCTTGATTTTTTTTTTCTGTTAGCATCAAGGTGAGCTGGCCTTTATACTTCCTTTTTCCACAGATTCCTTGCAAAGAGGAAGAGGCTGTTCCTATATCTATTCCATCTTGGGCTACTGATGCCTCAGATTTCTTATCTAGAATCCCATTCCATGGGCTGTAGCAAGGACAGACATGAGTATAACCTCTCTCATGCATCAGCTGAGACACAGCAAACCCTCACTAAGTATTGACTCGAGTGACTCATTGTACTTTTATTACTGATTGCATTTTTTGAAACAAGGTCTTTCTATGTGGCGCAGGCTGGTGGAACCTACCCTCAGCCTCCCTGGTGCTGTGATTTCAGGCATGCTCCACCATGTCTGACTTTGTATTGTTTTCTCCTAATTTTCAGTTTACTGAAGTGTGTTTTTAACAAGCACCTGTCTCTTATCCAGGCTGACTTGCTCAGCGTTCAGTGTTACCAATAGTGCTTGTCTACAAGGACACCATATACTCAGATGAATGCAGTGCAAGCCTGAACCACTGGCTTGTTCGTGGTAGCAAATAGCTTTAAGACCTTCTAGGAAGCCCCTGCTCAGGAGTCACATATGATCCCAGCCTGGCAGAATCCATGTTAGAGAATGGCCATCAGATACACATTCAAATGCTAACAATTTAGGGATGAAATACAGGAGGTTCACATGTCATCCATTGTCTTAAGGTATAAATTCAGGGTTAACACAGCAGGTCAGGGTATAGTAATTCACATGCCGTCTCATTAGTCTTACTTTATAATCACAAGACTGTCTTCCAGACTCTTGGAGAATTTGAATGCTGGGAGGATCTCTCATAATTATCCCATGAAACCATTCTTTTGACTTGGGAAACCTAAGAGTATATTCAGTAAATTTACCAACAGTGGGCTAGTTCTGTGTTTTATCATTTAGATGGTGCCTCTTAACTCATCCCTGCCAAGTGGAATGCAGTCTAAATGAGGCATTCTTAATTGCCCATCCTCTCAAGCAAGCATATGCATCAATATGTGTTCTCTGTGTGTGACAATGAGCACCCCAGGACTGTGGAGGAGGAGGGTTCCTGATGTTAGTCTGAGGACAGATTATGTTCAGCAACAACCAGTGCACTTGGAGATACCAGTGGAGGTCCAGTAGAAAACTCGAATGTTCCAAATTCTTTTAGAATTCAGTCCAGCCCACAGGCTGTAGGCTTTGAGACTCAAATTGGTCCCTAATATTACTGTGGTATCATAAGTTTACATTTAAGGATAGTAATACACACACACACACACACACACACACACACACACACACACACACACACACACACAGAAAGAACAGTACAATCACAGAATGTAAACATTCCAGAATGCATTCTTTGTGAAAATCTATGAGAGTTTAATTGCTCTGAAGATCCTACTGCATTACATTTAACCCTTGTGTACATATGGCCTTTTCACCTCAGTAGATTTATTTGTGGAACTGACCTTAGGATAAAGGGCCTTCCCATCCTTCCCCAGAAACTCACTGAGATACTTATCCATGCACTTCATGCATGAGAGACTGGGCATTCACTATTATCTGGTGGTGGCTTGTCAGGAATGGGTGAGTGTGACAATAGCAGTAAACACAGTTGATAACATTTATTGGACATGTAGTAGACACATACTATCTTAAGCACACTATATGCATTAATTTATCTAATCATGAGAGGTGTCATGAGCTGACTTATGTTTCCACAAAAGTCCTTTGTTGAGGTCCTAACCCCCAATGCGATGATATTTGGAGATAGGACCTGCTGTGGGTTGGTCTGTATGTCACGTGTGTTGCTGATTGGTAAATAAATAAATCACTGATTGGCCAGTGGCCAGGCAGGAAGTATAGGCGGGACAAGGAGGAGAATAAAGCTGGGAAGAAGAAGGCTGAGTCAGAGACACTGCCAGCCGCCACGATGACAAACAGCATGTGAAGATGCCGGTAAGCCACGAGCCACGTGGCAAGGTATAGATTTATAGAAATGGATTAATTTAAGCTGTAAGAACAGTTAGCAAGAAGCCTGCCACGGCCATACAGTTTGTAAGCAATATAAGTCTCTGTGTTTATTTGGTCGGGTCTGAGCGGCTGTGGGACTGGCGGGTGAGAGAGATTTGTCCTGACTGTGGGCCAGGCAGGAAAACTCTAGCTACAAGGACCTTGCAGTAGATAAAGATTAAATTAGGCCAAACGGGTCAGACCCTCAGCCGATGGGCTGGTATCTGAAGTCACATAGACGAAATATGTTGTGAGGTCAAAGCAAGAAGATGTCACCTATAAGCCATGAGAGTAGCTTCCCCAGAAACCAGCCCTGTTATTACATTGATCTGGGAT
Organism: Peromyscus eremicus; assembly: GCF_949786415.1. Taxonomy (NCBI): domain Eukaryota; kingdom Metazoa; phylum Chordata; class Mammalia; order Rodentia; family Cricetidae; genus Peromyscus; species Peromyscus eremicus. The sequence continues at coordinate 96,348,196 of NC_081422.1, read as the reverse complement.
TACAACCTCCATCACTGGGAGAGAGTAAATTTCTGTTGGTTTAGCTACTTATGTATGGTGTTTTGTTAAAGCAGCCTGACCAAACTAATACAACTTAATAGAGTATGTACCTTCCTCAGCTTTGTTTTTCCAAGGGGACCTTGAATAACGAAGTTGTAACTAGCTTGTCAAGGTTGGATAGAAATTTCAGAACTTAGCTGTGTTCCACGGCCTCAGTTAGCGCTCCTCAACACTAAGAGGAAAGGGATAGCTAAAGCCTTGCCCTTCAGTTAAAACCAGTAGCTCTATTTCTCTGAGCCACTGTCCATGGCTGTGTCTTGTGAGATTTCTACCAGCCCACTGTGGCTGTAGGATGGACAGTGAATATAGTGCCTTGGACTGAGAGCTGGGCATGGGCCAGAAGGGAGCTGGAGTGATGCAAATGAAATCAACTGAACAAATTAATGCCTAGTATTGGCTTTGGCATCACTATATTCACCATCCTCTATAGTCATGGTGCACTCTAACTTATTCTCTCAAAGATGAGCACTCAGACTAATCAAATGAGTAAACATGGGCACTACTAATCTTTGTTCTGCCCTATAAATTGTGTCTTGAAGTGTTAACCACTCTAATAAGAGCATTCACAGTAAGTGATGTGCCATTAGATTGAAGTAGGGCCACCAGTATCAGGGGATACACATTCTTCTTCCTTCCTGTTTATTATAGCTGGGTAGCCATAGTGATACATGGTGCAAGTCTTTGGGTACCATATCAATGTGGTGTTTACTTACTCTCACTGATTTGTGGTACAGTAATCCCTCCCAACCACAGATTTTTTTTTTTTTTTTTTTTTTTTTTTTTTTTTTTTTTTTTTATGGAACTCTGGTATTCTTGGCTTTATTTCTGTATGCTTGAGGAATTTCTGTTTCAAGACATTCAGATTCGGAGTCACTGCTTTGGGGAATTTCTGTTTCAAGACATTCAGGTTTGGAGTCACTGCTTTGGGGGATAATTTAGAAACAGAGAAACTGATGGTAGTAGGAGCAAGCAGAGGGTGTGTAAGGTAGAAGTTTCATAAGCAGACTTAGAGGAAGATCTGGGAGTGCCTTCCTGTGTCTGTATAGAAAGAGGGCTGAGATATGTGTGGTCTGCCATCCAGTCCAAGAACAGGCTCTGTTGTGTTTTAAGGGGACTGAGGACTTAGAGCAAAACTCTTCTAAGACGGCTTAGGGCTCCTAGTAAGGCATCAAAGCTTTAAATTGTGATACATCCTTGGCATCATGGTGGAAGGAAACAGAGAGGCATGGTCTAGTACAGGTGATGTCAGAAAGGCTATGAAGATTTGATTGGAGGACAAGATGAATTTGTGTGGCCATTGACTACAGCAGAGGAAAATTATAAATGCCTACTGAACTCACTGAGAGGGAGATTCTGAAAACCTGTTAGCAAAGAGAGACTAACGTGGAAATCATAATTATAATATTAACATATTCAAAGTACTATTGATGCTCTTCATATGTGTGTGACATTCCTATTTTAGAATAATGACTTTTGTTTTTATTAAAGTTAGACACTTCTACCAACATTTCAGAAGTGGAAATATGTGTGTATATAATATGTGAAAAATGGGAAAGTTTAAAAAAATACAAGATAATGCAGAAATTACCAATCTTGAATTTAAGTCAACCTCAGTTTAGACATTTATCTATAATCTATCAGTATTATAGTTAGAAAAAGTCATAACTAACTTTAGAATGTGCTAGTTTTCTCTGTATGTTTGTGTATATGTATGTATGTTTGGTACATGTGTACACATGTTGGTGTGTATGCACACTCACACTGTGGTGATTTTTTTTATTTTGCAATGGCATCATCCCAGGGAGCCCAGATTATCCTCAAACTCATAATCCTCCTATCTTCCTGTGTCTGCTGCCTAAATTCTGGGAGTTCATGTGTACACTCTCGTACATACCCTACTTTAAGAATGCTCTAAAATCATTCCGATTGTTATTTTGTAATAGCTTTCTCCTCTCCGTCCTTCCCTCCCTTCTTCTCTCTTTCTATCCCTGCCTCCCCAAGGTCTGTCTAAGAAGCTCAAGCTGGTTTTGAACTTCAGCTCTTCGTGCCTCCATCTCTGGAGAGCTGTGGTGACATGCCTGCATCACCATGCTTGGCCTAAGCTTCATAGGTATTCAATAATACCAATGAAATCCTAGCGAGGGAAGTTGAGAACACTGGTGTAACTCTATTCCTTTGCTTTCCCCTCCCAGTCCTTGGTAATTTAAAGAAATATATATATAACACTCCCCACATACACCCATCCCCAGTTTGGGCATGGAGTTCTGAAGGATCCTCTTGTCTTCTCCTCCCCAGTGCTGGGATTACAGGAGTGGACCCATGCCTGGCTTTCTGCACGGGTGCTGGGATCTGACTCATACTTGTGTGGAAGGCAACACAACTGATTTACCAACTGAGCTTCTCCAGCCCCTCTTCTCTTAGCTTGCTCTGGCTGGGCCTCTCCAGGGACAGTAGTTGGCCTCCACACACTGTCTCCTTTGCTGGTGACTCACTTTTCACCTATTTCTTTTATGTCGATAATTCAATTCTATAGTCATTTCTACCTTATTAGTTTTATAATATTGCCATTTTGATCTATAATTTGTTTCCTTAACTCTGAAATCTCTCTTTTAAATTTTATTCTGTTGTTTTATTGTCTAGTTTTTGAGCTTTTGTATTATTGAATTCTGAAAATAAGACCTTACGGATAATTTTTTTTCTATTTTGGGTGCTATATTTTCTTCTAGCCTGCAGTCCTTTTCTGTCTTTTTCATGCTACATTTTCATATTTCTCTCTTACTGTGATGTACCCGATAACGAGCTGGCCTCATTGCCCTGCCATTTTTTTCCTACTGTGCACTTAACAAGGCTAGTACTGTGCAGACTCTTGTGGGCTCTGCTGTGGAGCAGGTCCATTCTCTTTAGCTCTTCAGGGCCCAAGTGTCTTCACACCTCAGCCACAGCTTGATTACCCAGGCAAACCCCTTTTTCTACCTGGGAAGGGGGTCCAAGAGGCTAAGCTGATGTGCACAGTCTTTGATGCTAGTGGGCTTCTTCCCTCTCTTCCCCTGTCTGTCTGTCTGTCTGTCTGTTTCTCTCCCCCCTCTCTCTCTGTGTCTGTCTGTCTGTCTCTGTCTCTTGGAGGTTTTAAAATGCTCCCTACTGGAGCTGGGCCTTCTACAGTTTGGGATGGGTTGGGATGAAGCCTTTGTATTTGAATGGTTTTCCTAGTGCCAACTGGAGACCTGTAGCACGAATCTTAAAGACTCTTGTTAATAAAATCAAACCTGGAGCCAGGTATTGGGGTGAACGCTGGAAAATCAGAGAGACAGAACAGGCCACAGCTTCCTCACCTTGCCAGTTCCTCAGGTGATCCTGTTTTCTCAGACTGGATGCCTCTCCACTGAACTTCCTTCAACTTGAGGCCTTTCTAGTGTCGATCTCCCTGCCCAGGTCCTTCCTCCTTTCTTTCTGTCCTTCCCTAAAAGGCAGATAGATCTCAGCTCAAATGCCAAGTCCTAGGAGAGTGTCACTGACTTCTCTAACCTGAGCAAACCCTGTATTGTAATTTGCTGTGCACTGCTCTGTTCCACACAGGGGCCTTTCTCTCCCACTTTGCAGGACCTCCCAAGGGGAGTGATAAAGCTAACAAGCTGTCCATTTCCAAGGCTGTTTGCCTCAGTGATCTCTCTCTCTGTCTCTGTCTCTGTCTCTGTTTCTCTCTGTCTCTCTCTGCCTCTCTGTCTCTGTCTCTCTGTCTCTCTCTCTGTCTCTCTCTGTCTCTGTGTGTCTCTCTCTCTGTCTCTCTCTCTCTCTCTCTCTGACTCAGCCTCCATCTTTTCTTGTTGCATTTTGGAAACTTTAATCACAGGCCACCTGTGAGGACAACCTGGCTTTCCCATTTTACTTTTCTAAAGGTCACTCTGTAAATGAGTTCAATGTTGAAATCTAAGAAGTAGCATGGGACCATACAGGTGATGCTATATGGCCCTGGACACGATGTTCAAATGTGGGAGGAGGGTGCTCAGGACTGCTGTGGGTGAAGGTGAGGCTGGACTGGTTTTTAGGTCCTGCCTCTTCCAGGATGTCACACATCAAGCTGTATCCTGTGGAAACAGGGCCTTGCTTCTATGGGCCCATTGTTTTAGTTCTCTGTGGGCAAAGAGTGGGTGTTGAGTCTCCCCCCAGCTCCAGGACAGTGTTGCCAAGCCTCCAGTCAGTGTGGGGAAAGAGTTATTGTTTGTGCTCTTATTTCAGGAGAAAACAGGTTAAAACAAAACATGATTCGATAGATATCCACAGAGCAACTTGTACATGCCAGGGGCTTCCCTAAGCATTCAAACATCACAAGATGACCCCTGTACTGTGGAAGGACCCCTCCCAGGGCTTTGCACTCAAGTTCCCTGGGGCTGCTGCTGTGACAGTAGCTTTCTGAGGGAAACTGAGTCAGAGTATGGTACAGAAGGACAAGTACAGTGAGGCAATCTAGGGACAAAGCTAAGATCTCTGTTTTTAAATCTGTTCCCCAGGAATGCTTAAATGTCTTCTCATGACCCAGGCTACACTGGTTCTGCCATGATGGTCTCCAGACCTGTGATGAAGGGGCATGCTTCTAGTTCTTTCTACGTTTCCAGCTGGTAGACTCCAGGCTCCTTCCTGTGGTCCTGGGTGATCTGAGTGGGAGAGCTATCTGATAGGATTGTCTCTCACCATGCAAGAATGATGTCCTACCAGGCTGAAGAAGTCCTCTCCCCGACCCCACCCACCTTCTGCTGCATCTGCACAGCTCTGGAAACCTTCAGCCTTATTTGGATGCCAGGCCATCGAGGTCTAGGGAAACAGATCTCTGGTGCCTTGGAGGGGACAGCTAAATCGGCAGGCAGCACACACTAATGGGGGCTGAGGGCTGCACAGGTACCTGTATGTTATAAATGCCTGGCACAGAAGAGCCTCCTAAGTCACGCAGAGGACAACTTTATGGTCCAGAAAGTAAAGAACTGGAACCAGATCAGTTTGTGACAGGGAGCAATAGATCGGGGATGGGCGAGTTTGGCCCAGGAGCTCAGAACTTCATAAACCATCGCAGCTCTGGACCTGAGGACTGGTTCCCACTGAAGCCCAAGAAACATAAGAGTTTGGGGGCTGTGCTGCCTTGGCCTAGAGTACAGTAGAGTAGGACTTCCTGTTCCTCCCCAGTTCACAGCCCTTACTTTTCTGCCTGTGATTTGCCTGTGGCAGCTTTGATGTTGTCTTCCCTGGCAGGGTGTCTTTGGCGGCTTACCTACCAGTCCCCTATCAGAGTTGCCTGGTTTCCTTAGCATGATGCTCAGGGCTTGTGGGATCCCGGGTTGGATTAACATCCCACTCACACACACCTCACTCGTTTTCTGACTCTATGGTTCAACTGTGTTCAAGTCCTGGGATTCTAGGACCATAATATCATTCTTGCCTCTGGCTTCTTTGTAAGCTCTTGATTCCTGTTGCCTTGAAGCCTCTTCCTGGTTGGAGTAGGCTTGCTTGCCTTTTATCTTGTTATCCTGAGGGCTGTGCTGCAGCGCTTCTTGTTCAATATAAGAGTGAATGAATAAATAAATGATAAGATAAATAAAAGACACCATGTTGGAGGTGGAGGAAAGGCAGGCCTTCCCACTGTATCGCTTCTCATCCCTTCTGATCAGGATGCCTCTGGGGCTCCAGAACTCCCATCTCAGAGTCTCAGATTGCACCCCTTATCTCCTGTCCTTATGCACCTGTTCCTCAAGTAGGAAGCCCTACTCAGTCCCTGGAGGGGCAAATGCTGACCACATGTCCTCTGACCCCAAATGTGTGGACAGCTGTATCGTAGCAGTTCCTTGGTGCATGTTTGCTATATTTCTATGTCCTCTTGCATTTTAAAACTTTAGTTTGAGGTTAAGTACAGTCTTCTGAAGCTGCTGGAGAGATGGCTCAGTGGTTAAGAATGCATACTGTTCTTCCAGAACCCACATAGGGCAGCTCACAACTGCCTGCAACTTCAGGGATCCTGTGCACACACCCTGCCACACCTACTTGCATAATTAAAATGAAATAAAATATTTTTTGTAAAGAAATAAAACAGACTCATGTACTCTTCGTCTGGTTTGTCTGTACCAGTGATAACATCTTGCATAATCTAGCCATAATTTCATACCTATATAATTGATTGACTGTCATCAGATAGCAGCTTTTGGTGTGTGTGTGTGTATGTGTGTGTAGATCGCTTCCTTGCATGTGTCCATGTGTATACATGGATGTAGAGATCAGAAATCCACCTTGGGTCTTGTTCCCCTGCAGCTGTTCATCTTGTTTTATGAGACAGTGTCTCTCACTGGTCTGAGACTCGATGATTATGCTAGGCCGGCTGGTCAGTGAGCCTGAAGGATCTGCCTTTACTTCTTCTGAAGTGCTAGGATCACAAGCATGTGCCACCATGACTGGCTTTTTCTTTTTCCTTTCATTTTTCAATGTTGGTTCTGGGAATCAAACTCAGGTCCTCACATACTTTTGCGATGAATACGTTAGGGACTAAGGCATTTCCCCAGCCCTGGATTCTGTCAGCTGTGTGGAAGTGAATGAGCACGATGGACCAGAACTTAAAGCATCCCTAGTGATCCTTTTTTATACATCCATGGTATTCTTCTCTTTCCTCCCTAGACCAGGAACCAATCTGTTGTCCATCTCTAGAACTGTGTCGTTTCAAGGTGCTATATGAATGGAGTCATATAGAGTATAGCTTTCAGGAATTGACTTCTTCCTTTTTGTTTTAGTCAATATCATTCCCTAATGATATACCTAAAGGAATGGGTGTATATGCTGTGTGCATTAATAGTTTATTCCTTTTTATTACTGAGTAATATTCCACTATTGGATATATTAAAGTTAGTTTAACTATCCATTCACCTTTTAAGGACATTTGACTTATTTGTAGTTTGGGGGAAGTTATAAAGTACTGTGGATATTGATGTACACATTGTGTATGAATAAGTTTTCACTTTTGGTATATAACCAATAAGCATGGGGAAAGATGTCCAACATCATCAGTCATTAGGAAAATGCAGATTAAGAGCAAAACGAGGACCCAGTACCCACTGTTAAGGACAGGTGAAATAAAAGAGAATGATGGTAAATGCGGGCTAAGGATGGAGAGAAGCTGAGTGCTGGTGGGACTGAAAGGCATCAGGGCAACCACCCTGTACCAGGGCATCCAGTGGCTCACACAGCTGACCTGCTTATCCTGTGACTCATCAATTGCACTATTGGGCATTTTAATTATACATTAACAGTTCAAGAATTGACCAGGGAGATGACTCAGTGGGTAAAGGTCCTTGCCATCAAGCCAAACAACCTGAGTGTGGTCCCTAGGACCCACAGGATAGTCAGAAAGAACTGACTCACGAGAGTTGTCAACTCATGAACACTCACACATACACACATACACACACACACACACACATACACACACTCACACACCACAAATAAGTGAGTTTATGCCTTAGTTGGCACGAGAGTCTCTTTATCAGAAACAATACCATATGCCTGGTGCATTTCTAAGAAACCTGCTGCCTCTCCCCCAACCCATTGTTGATTATTGTCAACCACTCATGTAGCCTATTTCAATTTGCATGCACTAGGTATAAGCCATACCTAGTGAGGTGCTCATGTATTTTTAAAAATTTAGTGGATGATCTTCTCAAATAAATCCAAGAGGTTTGATTCGGGGCTTAAGGTTTCCTACATTTGTGGGCTTTTGATAAAAAATGATGACATGCCATTCAGAAGTGATGTGTTGATGTTGCCTTGTATTTAAGATACCCATGAGAGTGGCAGGCTATTGTCCCCCAGTGTTTACAACTCCACTCACTGCAATTGTTCTGATCATTTCTTAGTCTAGATAGATGAAAATGCTAAATCATTGTTAATTCATTTAAAATACTGCGAACACATCATTATGTGTGTTTGCATATTCATGTCCATGTGTGTGCATCTATGTAGAGGGAGGGCAGAGGTCAACCTCAGGTGTCCTTCCTCAGGTGTTGTCTACTTTGGTTTTTGAGACAGGGTTTGTCATTGGTCAGGAAATTACTGGATTGTCTAAGTTGGCTGGCTTGCAAGCTCTAGGGATCCACCTGTCTCTGCCTCCTCAGCCCTGATATTTCAAGCGTGTGTCAGTGTGGAATATTAGTTAAAGATGTATTACATTCTTTTATGATGTGGAACGTTTGTTTAATGGTGCAAAGATGTGTTGCATTTTTTTATGTTGCATTTGTCTGACTCTGTGAAGCTGTGTTACTTCGCCTGTCTAAAACACCTGATTGGTCTAATAAAGAGCTGAATGACCAATAGCTAGGCAGGAGAGGGATAGGCGGGGCTGCCAGGCAGAGAGAATAAATAGGAGAAATCTAGGCTGGAGAGAGGAGGGAAGAGCAAGAAAAGGGGAAAGAGAGAGGACACCAGGGGACACCTACCCAGTCACACAGCCAGCAATGGAATAAGAAGTAAAGAGATATAGTATAGAGAAAGGTAAATGCCCAGAGGCAAAGTGTAGATGGGATAATTTAAGTTAAGAAAATCTGGCTAGAAATAAGCCATGCTGAGGCTGGGCATTCATTCATAAGTAAGAATAAGTCTCTGTGTATTTATTTGGGAGCTGGGTGGTGGGCCCCACAGAGAAAGGAGTAAAGAGTAGTAAAAAAACCAACTACATGTGTCATCACACCTAACTTTTAAAAACAGATTCTGAGGATTGAACTCAAGTCCTCACACTTGCAGAACAAGTGCTTACCAACTGACCTATCTCAGTCACTGTTACTTAAAAATTTTGAACTTTTATTATATTTGTTTTATTATGTGTGTGGGTGTGTGCATGTGAGGTAGTGGTGGGGTGGGGTGTGTCTTCCCATTGTGGATTGTGGAGGTCAGAGGATAACTTATAGGTGTCTGTTCTTTTCTTTTACCATGTGGGTCTCGGGGATAAAAAAAACAAAACAACAATAAACAAAACAAAACACAAAAAAGGTCCTCAGGCTTGTTGGCAAGCACTTGCAATAACTGAGTCATCTCACCTCCCAAAAACTTAGGGAAGTTGGACTAAAAAAAGTTTTCGTGAGTTTCTTCTATTGTCAATGCCCATTTGTATTTGCTACATGCTTATATGTATGTTATTATTTATGTATTTTGCTATTGATGTCAATGTTTTATACTACTGTCCTATTGCTTTAAAATTTTCTAGTTTGAAACATTTAGAGTAACATTTAACATTGCTGTGTATCCTAATCCTCTAGCTTATGTCAGTTTGTGGACCGTAGGTCCCTCCTTTTAAGGATCTTTACTCTCTAAAGCTACACAGTCTTTCACAGCAGGGACTTCACTTGGACATTTAGGACAGAACAAGGGTTCCCCTTACTTTTCAGGAGCTAAGCTGTGTCCCTACCTCCCTCCTGAGCGGATCTCTCTCTTGCCCTCCCTGGGGAGGTCCTGTCTTCTGCACAGGCACTGCCTTAGCAATCCTCAGACGACTGTCCCTGAGACAGCTGAAGCCACCCTTCCATACAGTCTCAGTCTCTCTCTCTCCACGTTCTCCCCCTTTCTGACATTAGCGTTCTTTTTTCCAGTGTGCGTCTTGTCTTGGGTCTCCTTTGCCCGACTGCCTGGTGAGCCCATCTGTCTGCACACAGAGTCTCTATCTGCAGCTCCGTAGTGTTTTATTACATTCTATCTTCCATTTCTCTTCTGCTTCATTTGTGGCTGATATTTCAGGAACTCTCATTATCTCCATGTGGCTTTCCATCCTCTGGTTCCCAGATCTCCCGCCTCCTGCCTCATAACCTCCACTTCCACACTTGCTTTCTACATTGCCGGCTTGCTGTTCTGAACCTCGCGAGGGTCAGTTCTTCCCTGCCAGTGAAGCAGCTTGGTTTCTGCGTTTACTGTGAGTTTCCCTGCAACCCATCCAGATGAGAGTCTTCCCTCTTATCTCGGCCTGTTGCTCTCCCTTTCTTGTTACTCTTCTCCTTCTCTGGCACAGAGGCCATGATGGTTCAGTACACTTCTAAAATAGTGAACTAGTAAACAGCTTCTTGTTTTTTTTCTACAGTATCTCATTTTTAGAGATGACTCCATTCCTGTTATAGACGGAATCTTCCCCCTTTGCTCTGAGGAGGATAGGCCTTGCTGAGACTCACTGAGGTGAGCGCTTGCCCTGGGACTCTATTTCTGCCCACTCCTAGGGCACTTTAATTCCTTCATTGTTTTTTTTTTTTTCCTACTAGCCTTGGAGATGGATGTGTTCAGGTGCCAGTCCAATTTCTCATATCTGGATGGTTTTTCACTTGATGTATCTCTGCTCCGCTCAGGTCACATATTCCTTTGACCTACAGCATCTGCTTCTTCAATTTCTCTAGCTCAGTGCAAGGTGTGAAAAATACAGTACCTGGCATAAGCCACTTCCTCAGTGCTGTTCTCTTTATTCCCACAGTGATGGTCTCTGGAGACTAAAGGCTCTCAGAACACGTCACTCCCCTCCTCATCATGTGGTATCTGTGCTTGGTATGGTCATTTTCTGGAAGGGCAGATGAGGACGAAGGTGGTACGGATCCTTTCTGAACTCATCACACGGACAAGTTCCCCGTTAGTCGGAGCCCGGGGTCTCTGGGGACAGGGACATGATAACAGTACACGGACGTTTGCTGCCCCCCCCCCCCGTCAGTCAGTTTCTGTTGTTGGCATAGAATCATAGGGGTGCATGTGTCTTACCACCTGGCTGGGTTTGCTCAGCTCCTCTCTTATCCTACCTGACACTGGGCGGCTTGTCAGGGTTGGTTTAAAAGCAGGTGCTGCTAAAGGTTTGACATTTTTCTGACATCTTATTTTTGCTGAAAAATTGTGAGAACTTTGGGCCTTGTGATCCCTATTTGGGGCCCAGATTTTCTCCGTATATTGTGTTAACTCCTGCACCTACCTCTCTCCTTCCCCATTTGTCTCTGAGCTTTTGGAAAGAACTGTTATTAACCATTGCACCAACAGCATCTAACACGGTATCAGTCGTGATGTTTAACATGTGTATTTTAAAATTGTGAAATGGTATGTTGTTGTTGAGAGGGAGGAGGGAGGGAAGGAGGGATAGATGGATGGAGAGAGAGAAAGACCTTCCTGGGCTCTGAGAGACATGGCTACAACAGAAGGAGGGGTGTGAGCCAGTGAGGGAGATAAAGGGCAGGGGAGCAGAACAGAAAGTTTGAGACAGACGAGCTGGTGGAAGAAGTAGGCTGGCCCCACAAGGTGAGATCTGGCTGAGAAGGGTAAAGAGCCAAGTGGATCTGATCCCAGATTCATCTCTGGTGACCCTTTGTTTTAGAAGCACAGTTGAGAAAATCCTCTCTTGAGTCAGCAGGTTGAGCAGGGTGAAGGGCAAATAGGGAGGTGTGGATTCAAGAAGGAAGGAAGAGAGGTAGATGGGAATCAATCAGTGGTGGAGGGGAAGCTGTTTCCTCCCTAAATAGTGCTGGGTTGGGGGGGGGGACCGTATGCTGGGAGGGCAGCTGCTTATAGAAAAGTATCTAGAGATGCTGAGATGTGTTCCTCTCTGGGCTTGGGCCTTAGTTGAAGTGGAGGACCTGGATGAGGTGAAGGAATGGCAAAACATGGCCCAAATCTGTAGGAGGAAAGGGAGGGATGAATGGAGGATCCTGGCACCCTCAAAACCAGCCTAGGATATAAGAAGTTTCTAGACATGGCATTGGGCAGCTCCACCAAAGCACTTTGTTTCAGGTGACCTGCAGCCCTGCTCTGGCAGTGAGTGCCTTTCCAGAGGACTAGAGGAGAGTGGCCCTGGGCTGGGGAGATGGCTCAGAGGTGCGAGCTTATTGTACACACATAAAGGCCTGAATTCAAATGCCAAGAACAGACGTTAAAAAAGCCAAAAGTGGTCAAGTGCGTGGGTGACCTGCTAAGAGTAGGGCGGGGGGTAGTGATGACAGGAGAGTCACTCATGCTTGCCGGCCACCAACCTCGCTCCACATTTGGTACGAGACCTTGTCTGAAGGGAATAAGGTGGAGAGTGATAGAGTAGGACATCTGACATTCTTCCGTGGCTTCAGGGAACACATGGATGTGAGTACCTGCACACATACACAAATACACACCCCCCCACACACACCACACACACACATGCAAGCACATACATATACTACACACACACAACATACACACACAATAAATAATTTTTATTTATTTATATTAAGAGATTTTTTTTATTCATTTTACATGTCAACCACAGAATCCCCTGTCCTCCCTCCTCCCACTCCACAGCCTTTCCCCCTAACCCGCTCCCCATTCCTACCTCCTCCAAGGCAAGGTCTCCCATGGGGAGTCAGCAGAGCCTGGTACATTCAGTTGAGACAGATCCGAGCCCCTCCACCCTGCACCAAGGCTGTGCAAAGTGTCTCCCCAGAGGCACTAGGTTCCAAAAAGCCAGCTCATGCAGTAGGGACAGCCAATCCCACTGCTTGGGGGCCTCCTAAGCAGTTCAAGCTAAACAACTGTCTCACTTGTCCAGAGGGCCTAGTCTAGTACCATGGGGGCTCCTCAGCTATTGGTTCATGTGTTTCCACTAGTTTGGCTAGTTGTCTCTGTACTTTTTCCAATCATGGTCTTGATACCTCTTGCTCATAGAATCCCTCCCCTCTCTCATCAACTGGACTCCTGGAGCTCCACCTGGGACCCAGATGTGGATCTCTGCATCTGCTTCCATCAGTCACTGGATGAGGGTTCTATCATGACAGTTAGAGTGTTTGGCCATCCGATCACCAGAGTAAGTTAGCTCAGGCACCCTCTCGACCATTGCCAGTAGTCTATGGTGGAGTCATCTTTGTGGATTCCTGGGGACCTCCCTAGCACTCTGCTTCTTCATATTTTCCCCCCTAAATAGCCCTGATGAATCACTGAGTGAAGCTCTCCCACAGACCAAAGCCTTCATCTTTCTGGTTAGGGGTTGTTCCATCCTTCTGTCTCCAGGTGTCAAGGCTATTGATGCACAGAAAACTGAAACTTGCCCTTGTCCTGGGTCCCTGGTCCCCCGAAAGGCACTTTCCAGGAATTGCACAGTGGTTCTCTCCATGCTTTTGGGTCTAAACCTACCTGTAACTGGAATGTGGGGACCCACTCGAACCCTCCCATGTAGCTTACAACTGGGAACTGACTGAGAAAGCTGAGTGTGGACAATCTAGCCTCTGCTTATGATGTGCATCTCGTGCGTGGGAATGAGGCCTCACTTAATTAACAAATTCATCAATGAATCGATACAACACCTTCCATGAGCCTCTGAGGTGTCAGATATTGACACTGTTGAGGTGATGGGATCATCCTGGCTGATGAGAAGTGTGTATGTTGATCAATGAGCGAGCTCACATGAAGTCCTTTAAGGAAGAAAAGTTTTATTCAAGAGGCTACCAGTCCATTAAAACAAGAGGCAGAGGGATAGATTAAGTGACCTCTGGAACCCTGTCCTGGGCAAGTGCTTTCATTAGAAAGCAAGACCTACGCATTGCCTTTTCTTTTCAGTATTCTTTATTGCCTTTTCACACAAATAATTAACCATGCAAAATTAATGCAGCATATTCTAGAACTCAATTCCTGTTACTACTCTCTGGAGCACTTGAACCGTGCCCTGGGGTTGGCATTGTTACAAGAAGCTTTTGACAAGAATAATGCTGGATACTGTGCAATTGTGTGAGCTGGCCCTCCTCGCATGGCTCTGTGTGTGCACATCAATTACCCACATTCGGTATAATTTGTCTCTTTAAAAATCACACCTTCTATTTCACCCCAAGAAGATAAATGGATCCTGCTTCAGCCCCAGCTCCATTGATTTTTTTGTGGTCCTATGGTGAAGCTATTATCAACACTAATCTCCAACCCTGCTAGGAGCCAGGAAGACCTTGGAATATAGAGCAACTGTTTCAGCAACTCGTACCTCCATTCTCTTTCCTCTGGCTTTTATTGCATGTCCCCTCGTCAGCTCATTTTCACATATGATTCGATTATCATCCTGTGATGTCTGTCCACTTGGTTCTTAGCAGACACCTTTTGGACAGATCCCACCTGGAAGAGGACAGCAGAGGCTGCTCCTGACATGGAGTGCTGACCTCCATCCGGCCAGGGCATCTCTATACCTTTGAAGCCCCACTCAATGGCTTTCCTCTCCAGCAGGCTAGGTACCAACAGACCCCGTTCCCACCCTTCCTTCACCTTCCAGATCTCCACATAACTTTTCCAGTTACCAGAGGAAGAAGAGAAGTGGGGATTGAGGTGGAGAAAGTTGGTGGCATCAAGGAGGCTGTTGACAGTGAGCTGTGTTTGAAGATGCCACTGGTTACTTTTTAGGGCTTGGAGTGACGGATGTCTTCTGCCTCCATTTTCCAAGGCTGCTATCACACATCTCCTCCTTCTGCTGAACTCATGATGCATATCAGTCTTTGTATATGTGCACGTTTGTGTGTATATGTGTGTATTTCCACATGCAGGTACATGTGAGTGTAGAGGCCAGAGGTCAACCTTTGGTGTTAATTCCTAGGAGCTGTCCACCTTGTGTGTGTGTGTGTGTGTGTGTGTGTGTGTGTGTGTGTGTGTGTGTGTGTGTAGTGTATTTATTTACTTACTTATGAGACAGGGTTTCTCAGTGGGACCTGTGGTTCTGCACCTCCCCATCACCAGGATTAAGCATACACCACCATACAAAGCTTTTATAATAGCTGCTGGGGATTGAACTTAGTAGGTCTGCATACTTGTGTGACAAGCACTCCACCAACTTTGGCATCTCCCCAGACTCCACACTCAAGATTTTGGGAAATCACCCACAGTATAAAGTATTATTAATGTTTAAGAGGGCAGAGCATTCAATTCACTTGAATATTTCCATCAGTATAAAAGGCATATAGCAAAGATTTCATCACTGCTGAACCCACACCCAGTGACCTCCTAGGGTGGAGGTGGCTCTGGTGGAGCCTTCCACAGATAGTGTGTGCATTAGATATGCACTCACTTCTTCCCCATGCTGCAGCTGCCACTGCTGCTCCTCTTTTTCTTACTCCTTCCATGATACTGTGACTTATAAATGATCCCATACCAAGGCTCCAAGAGCAACCCATTCTAAAGGGAAATGTGCTATTCTAATGTGTGAATACGGCGACTTACTTAACTAGTTACTTACTGATGGTTAGAGTGGTTGTACGTAGTTTTTTGCCACCAAAAGAATTGTGCACACAAGAATTGACAGCAGAGATTCAGATATTGATATCAGTGATCACAGCAGCATTATTCACAGTAGCCAAAAGAACTCTGCCAAGTGCCCATCAAGAGAGGAGCACATAAACAAAATGTGGTATGCAAATCCAGTGGAGAATTATTCAGCTATCAAAAGGAATGAATTATTGCTGTATCTGTAACAGAGGTAGCCCTTGAAAACACAACGTTAAGTAAAAGAAGCCAATCATGGAAGGGAAATATTGTGTGATACGACTTCCATAAGGTACCTAAAACAAGCAAATTCAGTGTGACATCAGAATACAAGCTACTAAGGGTGAAGGGAAGAGAGACGTGGGAGTTATTGTTTGTAGGTATGGATTTTTGTGTTGGGAATGATGAAAGTTTTCAAGTCTATAGATAATGGTGATAACTGTGTCATGGTGTGAATAGATTTTATGACACTGAATTGCACACTTACAAGTAGTTAAAATGAGAAATATTATGTTATGTACATTTTACTATCACAAAATGACAATAAAAGACAGGAATATACTGCTGATGCACAAAATAAAATGTATGGCACAGTTCAATAAAACATCCTGCAGGAATGCAAGTATGTCTGAATAAGGCATTTTCGGAAATGGGGGTATGGGGGTGGAGAGGGTACGCACTGTGTCTTTTGATGTAGTCACTGAATTTCCTCCCTCCCAAAGCTTGTGCTACATATTGCTGTGATCCATGAGAATGTATTAAGTATGCGTGCGTGTGTGTGTGTGTGTGTGTGTGTGTGTGTGTGCACATGTTCATGTTGGATATGTATGTGCACATGTGGGTGTGCAGATCCTGGGAGCCATCACTGTGTTCTTCACTTGCTTCTCCATCTTCTCATTATTTGAGCTGTGGTTTCTCATTGACTCTGGACCATTTTATGAGGCTGGCCATGAGCTTCAGGTATCTGCCTATGTCTCTGCCTTCTTTCACCCACAGCTCTGGGGTTACACACTGGGCTGCAGGGTGCCAGGCTTTTATGTAAGGGATGGAGAACCTAAACTTAGGGTCTCATGTTTGCACAGCAGGCATCTTCCCAGACCCCAAATATTTATGTTTACCATCTTAAAAACTAGACCATGGTATGCTTATACGTTCAATCTACGATTCTTTATGTGCTTATGTTGTATGGATTTGGGCTGAGGTCATAGACCAGAGTTACTTTGGTACCAAGTCAAGACAGGAGCAAGTAAGAAGCAATGTAGAGGTAAAAGGGAGGCTGGCTGGCTGGGGCTTGAAAGAATTTCTACCTGTTGCCCCACCTCATCATGGGCATCATAGAATGACAGAATCCTGCTTGAAAGAGGCCCTCAGGGGTCCAGCTGCTGAGTACTATAATAATACCCTATCCATATTTCAGCTTGAGCTAGTGACAGGAGCCTACCCCTTTCTGCTTCCTTGCAAAGGGTGTGCTCTATTAATTTACCCTCGTGGTGTATTCTAGTCTCTTATTTTAAACATTCGGAATAACCAGAGAAAATGTAGTCCTTCTCTCAGCAGTTCTTAGGCCAGCTGCTTGCAAAGATAATACTTGAAATAAATGGTAAGTGGGCCTGTGAACCAATGAATGAACTCAAGTCCTGTGAATGCTAATCCCTGACATTCTTATTACCCAGAGAAGGTTCTTCTTGAAGGTGAAGAGCTGGAGGATGGAGGAGTGCTCAGAAGTGTCTCCTAGATGCGGTATAACCTTTGCACTCATGAACTCAAAGCTGCTGTGGTTACCTGCAGAAGATGGCAGCCATCAACATCCCATCATGGATAGGGGAGGGACTCATGAGGCCCCACCTCTCCTTAAGGAGCTTTTGGCAGTTAGTGTGTGCTGGGAGAGCAGTGTCGTTTTCTTAAGTGATGTAGCCATTGGTAAGCTGTTTTTGCTCCTGTAAATAACCTCTTACATATTGTTAGGTGTCAATCACCAGGACAAAGGGCTAACTTAGGTGCCTATTTCACATATCAAAGTGAACCTGGTCTTCAGGTTCTCCCAGCATCCCTCAGTCCCTACATGTTACAGGATATGGCTGGCATACCCTGCCCTCTACCCTAAACTTCTCCAGCTCAGGGGTTAGGCTGCCCATTTCTCAGTTGCCCTTCCCTATATAGTCCAGCCATTTTGGTTACCTGGCACCTTTTGTCTATCCTTTACTCTCCTAGACTCCTGGCTCTGCCCTTCCCCCTCTGCCTTCTCCTCACATGGCCCAGCTCAGGGTCATGTGCATGCTGGACTCTCCCAGATGTCTCAGCCTCTGGCCATGCTCTCCCTCTTACCTACAATAAACCTTCTCCTCCACCATACCTAGGAGCAATCATGCCCTTTCTTTTTATGTTTTCATTCATGTAGACTCATGCAAACATTAATTAAACCCTGATTAAACTCAGTGGCTAGCAAAGAAGGAAATAAAACAAACAAAAGGCATGAAAATAAGAGGGGGCTTGTTGGAGAGAAAGATTTCAACAGGAGTAAGAGGAGGGTGAGGGGATAAAAATGACCAAAATACATGCATTTACGAAATTGTAAGTAATAATAATACTTCCAAAAAAAATAAAGAAAAGAACCCAAATTCTTTAGAAGGGATTCCTTCTAAATTCTGAGGACAGTAGGTGGGTCCTTCTGGGAGGCAGCCCCACCATGGATTAGTTCAAGAAGCTTCAGGTCACCTTCATGCCTCACTCCCCTCCCTGTAGTAGGCTGCAAAGCCAATGCTGCCCTCCCACATTTGAAATTTATGCCTGTCCTGTATGAAGAACACCTTCCCTTGGCCTCGGTCCAGAATTCCAGTCCCCGGAGATCAGTCTGAATGTGAACTCACTCACTGGCGTTTTCATCATTTCTTCCAGCTTTCTGTCACCTCCGGATTTGATATACATCCCATTAAGCATTTCACCTCCATTTTATGGATTAAAAAGTTGATCGGGTCAGGACTAAGGGCAGTGCCAGGTGATGCCACCCCATTTCTCAAGGCGACAGCATAGTTATTTAACAGAATTATTACTAATGGGATGGCTGGGGCTTCACCAGCCCTCATATCCATGACAAAATCATCAGGAACTCAGAGGCTCTGTTGAGATCGGGGGTGACAGGCACTGTGGGTGAGCTGGAGGACAAAACAAGGAAGCAAGGGTTAGTCTGAGTGCCAGTGTTAAGGAAGAACCGGGTGGCAGACTGACAATAGGGAGCATATAGGACCAAGTGTGACCTAAGGATCTGGAACTGAAAGAGGAGAGAAGCTAGATGCATTCAAACAGGTGCTAAAATTTGAGACTATTAACATGATCTCTGTGTTTGATACTTCCCATTTGATGTACAGTGTAAACTCCTTTAGATGTCATGCATTACAGTGAGGGAGCCGTGATGATGGACATCAAGGCAAGAGAAAAGTGAAGTAATTTTCCTTGAGTTGTACCACCTGAGCTTAGGCTCAGTCAGGGTGCCTCCAGATTGGATGCTTTTCCCTATACTGTCCCAATGCAGGGATCCAAGACAGCACCTTGAGGATGGTAGGCAAGCATTCTATCAGTGAGCTACACTCCCAGCCTGGAATGTGTGCTCCTGACCACTTTGCTCCGTGGCTTTGGAGAACTCATCTCAGCATCCATCACATTGGAAAGCAGTTTCCAAAGGCTCTTCTGCTATCCACAGCTAGAACGTGTTTCTGAAATGGAGCTGGAACATGCCAGGGATCCAGGACCATATAGCAATCTCTCTAGGACCAATAATCCAGAGTAATTTCCTCTCAGCAGAGTGGGGGAGGTGGAAGTCACTGCTATGAGAAGTTGTTGAAGAGTTCACCTGGAAAAGTGTTCTAGGCTGTTCTGAATGCCTGCGTGACATTTCTTATGAAAGTGGGGACGACGGCACAGGGGCCAGCAGAGGGAGACCTGGTCTAGGAAGGTAGAGGCCACTCCCTGGCCTACTGGCCCTCAGTTGTTTTGTCCGTGAAAGGACAAGTCTGGTTGAAAAGCAGCTTGATGGAGATATTTTGCTGGGAAAGCTCAGTGTCCCTTGAGATGGGCATGTCCAGGTGACAGCACCTGGTGAGTGCACCCCATGCCTGTGGGCTACTTACTGCAGAGTCATGTGCTCATGGCTTGTTTCTCCCATCTTACTCTGCTGCAGAGCCACAGGGTGTGGATTGCCTTCAGGGAGAGTGACAGTATAACCATACCCTTCCTTGGCTCAAGAGCTGGGGCCCAGAAACAGGTAGGAGAGGAGGAGCCTGTGGCCTGGTAGCTGCAATTAGCATCACCTGGTCCTCCAACACCTGGTCCAGGTCCAGAGTCTGATTCAGTTCCCTCAGGATCAGTCAAGAGCTGCTACAGAGTACAGGGCCCACCCAGAGCCTCAAAGGAGCGCAGAGCTTGGGCTCTTACATCTTATTAACCTCCCCCAGAAGTAAGTCTGGAAGCCAGCAGTTTGAGCCAGTGGTGTGGAGCACGGCTCTGAGGGTCCTGTGTTAATGAGCCTGTGTGCTTTGTTGTGTAGTAAATGTAAGAAAATTTGAGGGCTTTTCTTCACGGGCTATTAGAGGTGATGAGAACTAGATAGGCAGGCCTTGGTGGCTCTAGGAAATACTGAGGATTGCCACAACTAGAGCCAGAGGCTCTGGAGATATAAGGAAGGGTTTGCAACTGCAGAGAAACTTTTGGTTTCATTTTTTTTTTTTTGTGTGTGTGTGTGTGTGTGTGTGTATGTGTGTGTGCATGTATGTGTGAGTGTGTGTGCATGCATGTGTGAGTGTGTGTATACCACATGCCTATATGTGCATACATGGGTAGGCCAGAGGACAACCTTGGGTTTCATCTTCAGTAACACAATCTGCCTCCTTTGAGACAAGATTTCTCATTGACTTGAAGCTCACTGTTTTAGCTGGGATGGCTTGCTGGCAAGCTCCAGGGATCTGCCTGTCTCAGCCTCCCAGGTGCTGGGACTGGAAATGCAAGCAATCACTTTCAGTATTGTTACATGGGTTCTGAGGCCCGAGCTCAGGTCATGCACGCATGCATAAACAAGTACTTTGCAGACTGCGTCATCCCCTATGCCCCAGAGTTGCTTCTAACGGAAAGCTGAGAAACACTGCTAGACCCACCTCACATCCTGATGGAAAAAATGGTTAGTGGTGAGAATGACTACATTTCTGTTTCCAGTTTATCACTTAATTTGGTTTCTTTTAACTTCATTTAAATAGTATTTCTTTTGAGATTTTTGGAGTATAAGTACTATTTAGAGCATTATTTAAACCTGTTATTAGAAATGGCCCTTTCTAATTATGCATTTGTTTTTTTTGTGAAACAACACATGCTATTATTAGTTTTTTAAAAATTAAATAATAGACGAGAGTACGTACACACACACACACACACACACCCCAAAATTACTTCCCACTATCTAGAAGAAACCATTAACACTTGGTCCATAGCTCTCTGATAGAATGATAGCTAATTAGATCAATTCAAACAGTCGCAAAAATAAAATCATACTATATACATTTTAAATTGAAAGTAGTATGTTTAGTTTGATTAGAATTTAATAGACAAGAATTAAAACAATACTGCAAAATTTGCTAAATTTCAGAAATGTCTTCCATGATTAGAAGTTACCCACCCCCGCAAAAAAAAAAAAAAAATCCTGCCAAATTTCTTCTTTAATGGGCAGAAGCTCAAACTCACTTGCATTGTTAAGTTTCTCAGCTTCTTGAGCCCCAGCTGCTCCCCCACCTCCATCCCAAATCTCTTGTTAGGGTTTGGGTTTAACTGTTGGACACTGTTATCTTCCATTTCCTGCCTCCATGTCCAGGAGTCTTTGCTCTTATCCACTGGATGACCATTGGCTGTCCTTCCGCTTTATTCCAGAGAGTCATTCTGTTCAGAGGTTAAAGTCTATGTGCATTGACTGGGTGTCTTCTTGAAGTGAGGATTCTGGTACATTGGGTCTAAAGTGGAGCCCAAAGGTCTGTGGTTCTGGAAAGTCCCCTGTGACGTCAGTGCCTCTGCTCTTGGATGGAGAATTGCTAACAGGTTGTGTTTCCTGTACCCAGTTAATCAGGTTCCATCTGTCATTGTCCTGGTTAGTTTTTTGTCAGCTTGGCACATGCTAAAGTCGTCTGCGAGGATGAATTTCAGTTGAAGAAATGTTTCCATCAGATTGTCTGTAAGCAAGTTTGTAGGGCCATTTTCTTGATGAATGGTTGTTGTGGCAGGGAGCATGGCCCAACCAACTACATCCAGTTCCACATGAGCAGGTGGTCCTGGGTGGTATAAGAAAATGGGCTGAGCAAGCCATGGAGAGCAAGCGGGTAAGCGGCTTTCCTCCATGGCCTCTGCTTCAGTTCCTGCCTTGAGTTTCCATTCTGATGTCTCTGGATGATGGACTCTAAGCTGAAATAACCCCTTCCTCCCCAAGTTGATTTTGGTTATAGTGTTTATCACAGCAATAGGAAGCAAGCTAAGCCAGTCATTTTTTTGTTCCCACTTCTCTACCTTCCCACAGCTCACTGCTCTGAGTCTCTGGCATTTCAGTTCTTGGATTTCCCTCCCTATTAGTGTACATGGCACAGTGGAAGCCTCCCTGGGTAAATTTAGGCCCCCCCCCCACAGGTCACATCAGTGCCTTTGCTCAGAGTCTGCAGACATGGCTTTGGTGTCCCTGCAGGGCACTGAGCACAGGCCATCAATTGTTGCTGAGGTTGGTTTGTAGAAAGTTTTGCTTTTACCTCCCTTAAGTCCTTTGCCTTTTCCATCTGGATGCCCCAGGAACTCCTTTTCCCTTGACGTTTAGTCATTTCTCCACGATGGCCAGAGATGTAGTTTGACTTTTCTACGAGGCATTTTCAAACCCTGACATCAGGAAAGCCTTCTTCCATTTGTCTCTGAAGGCTCTTGTGTGTTTTGGGTGGTCTCTTCTCCACGTACTTCTCCTCTGACTGTCCCATAGATTCTAGCCTCTCCTCTACACTCTCAGGAGGCTGCATTCATCTCTAGAAGAAATCCAGAATATAAGAAATCTAGGCTTGTCCAGGGTCTGAGGAGGTCTATAGCAGCATCCGATGCTCTTCCATATGCCACCACCTTCTCTGCTATGTGGTTGGTGGTGACTGCCACTTCTGCACCCTGACAGTGCATTGCAAATATTTTCAAGTGGGTAAAGCAATATGAACTACACTTGATTTGAATATTCTTGCTCCTTTGTTATTCCTTGTTAGGAAGCCATTAGAGTCTCCTATGTACCTTATGGGGGTTATCTCTCCCTGGTGGCCATTTCAATGGGGTGTTCCTTAACCAGAACAACCAATGATGAAGAGGCAACACTGTGTTCAAGTTCAGTACCTTGAGGGAAGACTGAGCACCAGGGATCATAACTTCTCCAAGGCGTAGCCCTTGGCTTAAGCCACAGGAAGCCCCTTCTCCTGAGGTGTCATCACCAAGTTTGATATGGGTGTGAGTTGCCTGGTTTTGCCTGCCTGCTGCCAGGAGGGTGCCCAATCAATCATGCTACCTTCCTCAGAGGCTGACTCCAGGGATTCAGTACAAAATGCAATACATTGAAGTGGCTTTTCCCCCATGGCTGACTTGTATGTGGTCCCTTGGAGCATTCTCCATTGACTACTTTGTTCTAGAAAGTTAATAGACATATATCTCTTAGTAAAGTAAGGAACATACTGTGTTTTCTATGCATATTCAGCCACACCTGTGTGGGAGGAGACAGCGAGCTGCAGAAGTTAATTTCCTGTTTTGGCTGCAGCCACTGTGTGGTTCAGTCTGTGTTTAGTCATCATATCTCTTCCATATCCCTAGGTAACATGGCATTTATGCCAGCAGGTGCCTCTGTCTGCATTGCCCTGGCTCTTACAGGTGGAGTGGGTCGATTTTGTGAGCGTGTCCCAAGTGAGCATGTCCAGAGGAGGGAGAGTCACCTGCACAAGCTTATCAGCTTGTTTCTCTGCTAAGGTTGTTTAAAGGGCTCATGAGGAACTGGAGAGAAAGTCTGAACCCATTAACTGTACTGCCCTGCTCTGGAGGCAGAGGCCACATCACCCATAATGCCATGGGCTATGTTTTCCTATTTATCTTTCATTACAAGGAGATGTTGTGATGGTTAATCTCAGTTGTAACCTTGATGAGATCTAGAGTCACCTGGGAGATGAGCCTCTTGGCTGCTGTGAGGAGTGTTATCTTGACTATGTTAAGTGATGTGAGAAGACCTATTTTGACTCTAGGTGGAACTAAACCCCAGGGTAGGGGACCCTGGACTGTATACATGGAGAAAGTGAGCAGAGTCCTAGCATGCATGTGTTCACTATTGTGTTTCTGATTGTGGAGCCAGTGTGAACAACTGCTTCACACGCTCCTGCCATCTTGACTTCCCTGCCATGATGGATGATGCCCCTGAACTGTGAGCTGGAATAAATCCTCTCTCCCTTAAGTTGCATTTATCAGGTATTTCACCACAGCAACAGGAAGAGAAACGATGGCAGTTACTGTTGGCTGGAAATGTTTCAAAGTGACTAAAACCTCCCTTCTCCAATACACTTACAAGCTGTGATGTCATAGTCAATGTGGCACCTATCCACTTGAGAACAGAGGATATTCCTCAGCAGGTCCTCCCAAATAGTCCTAACTTTTGCCCCATTTATGTTTGGGCCAAACAGTGTGTGTATGTGTGTGTGTGTGTGTGTGTGTGTGTGTGTGTGTGTGTGTGTACCATCTCTGTTGGTAAGCTGAATCATAATCGTTGTCTACCTTGCTTAACTCCCAAACAAGAATGACTGCTTCAGTGACTTAGACCCTTAAGGAGTTTATGGGGTGGAGAGGGTGTCACTGTGCAGGGTCAGTGTGTGGCCTGCACTGACAGTGCTTGTGTTATGATGGCTGACAGTGTTCACAAGTCCATCAAGACAGTGTGGAATCCACGTGCCCGCTGGAGGATGGAGTATGAGCAGACTGTGGCAGCTCAGCCACCGCATCTCTACTGCATACCCAAGAGTCTTTGTGTCACAGGACATAGCTGGAGAGCCAGGAGATTTGGACAGACACTCTGAGAAGAGTTAAGAGTAGGAAGAGGAGTCCTTGAGAATCCCAGGGCCAAGCTGTGTTAAGAAAAGAGGGCCTCTTGGCCTGGCCCTCACCCTCTGCCTCTATAGCCATTGCCCTCCCCCACAATTAGCCTCATGGCTCAGATTCATCTAGCTTTGGAAGGGTGCTTATCTTATTTCCAAACATCTCCCTCTCCCTAGAAACTGCCTCCAGCTTCCCTGGTAACCAGGAGCTAAACGTACGTTGGCAGCAGCATTTCTTCTTGGGTGTGGATTTAGCACATTGTAAACACTAGAATTTAACACTGACTCAACAGCATATCAGGCAGAAGCGCTTATTCCTGTCCCCACCCGTGTGTGTGTGTGTGGGGATGTGCATATGTGTTTGTGCACCCGTGAATCTGCACAAAAGCCAGAAGAGGACTTTGAGTGTCTCTGTCACTCTTGGCCTTACTCCTTTGAAAGAGCTTCTCTCACTGAAGCCAGAACTAGGCTGGTGGCCAGCAAGACCCAGAGATCCCTCCTGCATCCACCTTTCACAGTGCTAGGATTACAGGCACACATATGGCCATGCCTGGCTTTTTACACAATGCTGGGGGTTTGAACTCAGGTCCTCATGCTGGCACAGCAAGCACTCTTACCCACTCAGCTCTTTCTCTCTCCAGCTGCTTTTTAGTGGTCTGATGAATAAAAGTGTTCTAGTAGTTGAGGATGGGATGCTATGCTTCAGAGACAAAATGTCCAGTGGGTAGGAGAGGGGATACCCAGAACCTAGGTATGCCTTCCTGCTTGAGGATGGAGGTGAGAGAGGAAGGTGGAGGTAGGGTAAAGGAGTGGATCCCCACCCTGGGGGAGAAGTGGGAAGATTTGGAGATCTTCCTCTCTCTTCTGCAGAGCTTGAGCCTGGTCTTTGACTTCAGTTCCACTACTTGGAGGCACCTGCTTAACCTTCAACTGAGTGGCCTGAAGCTGTCGGGAGGAGTGAGACATGGTGGCAGAATCACAACAGATGTATCTGTGTCCAGTGATAAAGGGGCAGCTGCTGAGGGGCTACTGGGGATGAATGGCACAGTTCATATGGCCTTGGATTATAGCCTAGGATCTGCAGCCCAGCCTCCCTTGATTTGGAGAGCTCTGAGGCTTCCCAAAAGGCAGCCTTCCTGTTCTGTCTTTACTGTGGCCAGCGATGCTGACAGAGACAAGGGTGGTGCTGAGATTTAGTCAGCCCAGTATTTCTGAGGGAAAAGCTGCCTCTGGCAAGAAGACCTCATGCCATGGGTGGACTGAGAAATGCCCACTCATAATCTAGAACATTGGCTATTGGGTAGCAGGCATCGGGAGAGGAGACACGCCTGTCCAGTTCCCGGCTCTTCCAGATGCTCCACATTTTGAAACCTGCCTGCTTAGAGGGAATGTGTATTGTTCACAAAGCAGGTGCCCACAGGACTTTGTGGGATGCCACTTGAAGCAAAGTCCTGGCATACTCCACAGTGACAGGCCACCTAGGGCCAGTTTTCACATAGTTATAAATTACCCACTCTTTTATGGGTTGTTATAACCATTTCTTCCAGGTTTTGCTTTCTGGTTTTATTTTCCTTTCTTTTTTATTTAATAGACCTCAGGAGGGAGAGAATTTCTGGTCACAGTCAACCACAGGTTTACACCTCTGTCTTCAGGGGCCAAAGGACCTGGGCTGCTGTGGGTATGTGTGGGAATGGGTACAGAGTGTGCTAGGAGTTCCCAACTCCAACCGTTCCTTTTGTACATGGTAATCCATGCTTGCCCCTTCGCATTTTCTTATGGATCCCGGTGCGTTCTGTGTCCTTCTGTGGGAAGACAGCAGCTCTGGCTTCCGGTTTCCTTGCTAAGCTTCGTGTGGTCAGTTGCCTGCACTGTCCTTCAAGTCATTTGAGCATCTTGGTCACTGGGAGCCCCCAGACTCCCTGGGGCTCACTACTGACCCAGTGGCTTTTGACATCTGTCCTAAAAGGCAGGCAGCAGCTATGGGAAGGTGTGCATATTTCCAAAGTTGTGATCTTTCAGCCTGAATGAACTTGAAAATAGCCTGGAGCCTTTATATTTCATTAGCATATATTGATTTTTTTCCCTAAGAGTCTGGCTTCATAATGACATTTCATACAAGTGTATCATATACTTTGACCATACTCACCCTCTTTTGCCTTTTCCTCCCTACCACTCTCCTCATAAAGAATGGCAGTGAAGAGAATGCTGTGGACCAGGCGTGCTTTAGATAATAATCAGGGAAGGACTTTCTGAAGAGGTGACACCTGACCTGGTCACTTTGAAATGCTCTTGGCTAAAAGTCCATTTTCAATAAAACACACATACACAGAATAAAAAGCGAGAATTAAGGATGAAGCAGTGAGTGTGCTGGGCCCAGACTGTCTCCTGGATGATGCTTGGGCTGAGGTTTACTCACGGATCAGGGCATCAGTGGCTTGAGTGAAGTAACGGCACAGGTGATACCACCCACCACTGCTCTGACCAGTGTGTGCAAAGGACAATTGACAATGGATTCAGCTGGGAGGAGGCCAAGGCTGAGAAGAGCTGCCACCTCTCCCGTGGTACCCAGGGCCAGTTGAGAAGCAGGATCAAGCCAGCAGCAGGTTGCTTTGCCCATGGCCCAAGCCAGCCCAGGCAAACAGGTGCATTGTCATGGTTACTGAAAGCCCAGGCCTCACAGCCTCCTACTTCTCGAGAAGATTGTATTTCTCCTCCTTCAGGATCAAAATATGACTTTCATTGCCCCTCAGCAATGCCTCCATTCACTGGATGGACATTTCCCTTAGACACCACACAGATACATTTCTTATGATTCTGGCCAGGGGAGTTCTCTACCTCCAGAGATTTCCATTCTGCCCTCCCAACGGGGCCTTTGTTTCAGCCCCTCCCTCACCCCCGAACAACATCCTTTCTGTTTCCACGCATCAGCTGGAACTTAGCAGGAGAGGAGGAGGCAGAATTGACAGTCTCAATCCTTAGGCAGAATGGGAAAGATTGTTTAAATTTAGGCCTCACCCTCCCAGAATGAAAACAAGCTATTTTTATGCGAGTCAGTATTTGTTATTGAATTAAATATAAGTACAGGGCACTTCTCCTAATTTATAACACAGTGTGGGTGCGGAGGGCTTGCGTCATCATGCCCGCCTGCGCTGGCCGGGTAGCTTCTCCACTTCCTCTCTCTGCTCATCTGTCTTGGCTGTCTCTTCCCAACTTCGTCAAATGTGATGTGAAAGAAAAGGGAAATGAAAGGAAAACAAGAGAGATTTTTTTTCCAAGAGGCAAAATCAGATTTATACTAAGGTAATTAAATGTATAAGAGACCAAGAACAAAAGATTGCAAATAGTGTGTGTGTGTGTGTGTGTGTGTGTGTGTGAAAGAGAGAGAGAGAGAGAGAGAGAGAGAGAGAGAGAGAGAGAGAGAGAGAGAGAGAGAATGAGCATGTGTGTAGTGAAAGAGAATAAATCATTATTTCCCAGGCAGCCAGAGCCCTCTGATGAATCTTAAATTCAGGTGCTGAGGAGGCAGAGTAGGCATGGGAACCAAATGGAGCTTTGTTTGGCTGGGTTCGCTGGCTCTGGTGCTTCCAGCTTAGCACCTGTTTTGGAGGTTCAGCACTTGAGTGCTGGGGATAGGGACATGGCGGGGGGAGACTACTTGCTGCTGTGACTGGTAGAATCCCACATCCTTTCCTGTCTACTCTCTCCTTCCTGCAGAACACCCCTATCCCAGCGTGGTCTCAGGGGCCTTGGCAAAGCTCCTGCCACCTGGACACTAGTCTTTTTTTTTCTTTTCTGTTCCATCGATTAGAAGCTGAATACATTGGGGCCAAGGACAGTATCTTCATTGTGACCTTTCCAAATGATTGCCACAGGGTCTTGTCTACTGTGTCACTTAATCAGTGTTTATTAGATGAAATGGTCGAGGGGATAAAGAAGGAGAGACGGGGGGAGGGGCCCAGCAGGGACCCTTAGGCATTCATATGCATTAAGGTACTTTTACTGGGCTCTGTCACTGACATTGATGCTAATGTCAAGGACACAGGTCCACCATGTACTGTGTCTAGGCTTTAAGGTGGGTGTCTTGAGAGCCATGGAGAAGACGGGAGAACATGAGAAGCAATGAGATGGGAGCTAGTACTCAGTTTGAGCCGTGAAGGTGGGCAGTTCCTTGATGTAAGGGAGAATGACCTCCTCTTAAGGAGGTTCCCAGGGGCTCAGATTCCAGAGCAGGAGGCTGTCACCCCCCGCCACCCCCACACTTTGCTGAGTGCCCAGTGAGGCCTTTTGGCTACTGTAGTGGGGAATTGAACTGGGGCTGACCTCTAGGAGTGTTTCCTGGACAGATGCCTAAGGTGACCTACTCAGTGCTCCTCCTGCTCGAGATCTTGCTTCAAAACTTCATTCAGTTTTGGCCTTTTCTCCATCTCTGCCCTCCTTTCAAGAGCAAGCTCTTGTGTTACCTTCCTCCTCTTCTGGGCCCACTACAATCCCAACCTCCTTTGTTCATTTGTTGTTTATGTTTGTATCATCGGCTGACCTGAAACTTACCGTTAGATTAGGCTAGCCTTGTAAGTGTGATGCTTCTGCCTCTGTCTCCTGAATGCTGGGATTGCAAAGCATACACCACACCCAGCTCCACTTCTTGAAGGACTCCTGCCTCCTGTGGTATCTTCCCAGCTTCACAAAAGCCTCAGATGCCTCAGAACATATTCAGCAGACTCTGCACTCTTTTACAACAGTGGCCGTAACCCCATGCTGAGGTCATTCTCTATACA
Source organism: Peromyscus eremicus (assembly GCF_949786415.1). Lineage (NCBI taxonomy): Eukaryota > Metazoa > Chordata > Mammalia > Rodentia > Cricetidae > Peromyscus > Peromyscus eremicus. The sequence goes on along the minus strand of NC_081422.1, from coordinate 96,319,023 downwards.
CCCTACCCAATCCACAAGCAACATGGGATATGCCCAGCATCTTATTTTCTTGATGACACCCAGCCTAGCTTTGTAGCTGTTAAATGGATACAGGGACCGTTTCCTTTGCAAACCAGTTTACTGACCTTCTTTGCGACAGGACTGAGCACAACCTGTGTGTGATGGTCTCATCTGGTCCTCATGGCTGGGTAGGAATGGGTCTTGACAGGTGATGGGGATACAGGGACAGGAAGTACAGGCAGAAGGACTAGAAGGATGGAGACCACAGTGGGAGGTCTGTATGCAAACAGTGTGTGTTCACAGTGACCTCCCTGCCATTGGCTTGATCATCACAGCCATTAAGTGGGCTCCATGTGTCACTTCCCTCCAGCATAAGAGATGTCCTAGGTAGCAGGCAGGTAGGCTGGGTGTGGTCTCTGGAGACATGAAGTCACACCAAGCATTTTTCCATTTGGATTCAAGGCAGCTTATAGATGAGTTTATTGGGTTTACAGTTTCAGAGGGTGGGGAGCAGGTAGATAGTCTTTAGTCTTATTAAAATAATCTTTGGTCTTCAAAATGTTCCTCATTAATATAATCACCAAATGGTACAGAAAGACTTTCAACTCATCGATGTCATCAGCCTTAGTCTTTGAGGGACTCAGCTTCCTAGGCATGAGAAGCCCTAAATAAGTTATAGCATTTAGGCATCTGTTGATGCTTGGATGAGAATGGCATCCATAGGCTCATATATTTGAATACTTGGTCCCCAGGGTGGAAGTTTTTGGGTAGGATTAAGAGGAATGGCCTTGTTGGAAAAGGTGTGTCACTTTGAGGTTTCAAAAGCCCATGCTAGGCCCAGTCTCTGTCTCTGTCTCTCATTCTCTCTCTGTTGTCTCAACACATAAATTCTCAGCTACTGTTCCAGCAGCATACCTGTCTACCTGCTGGCAAGTTCCCAAGATAATAGTCATGGACTCACCCTCTGAAACTGTAAACCCAATAAACTCTTACTTCTATAAGCTGCCTTGATCATGGATGGTATCTTAGCATAACAATAGAAAAGTCACTACAGAAGTCCTTGGTAGGGCTTGTAACTAGGGCTAGGTTCCCACAGGAGTTGGGGGCCTTTGAAAAGGCCTCCACACAAGGACACGGTGGATGGGGGCAAGGCAGATACTAATCTTCCAAGGAACTACATTGGAGTTATTCACCTTTTCTGGCCAAAGACTTCTCTGTAGATGAATATTTCAAGAAAATACTATTTTTTTCTAATATAGAAATAAAGCAAGCCTGTTGTAAGAAACATGGAAGACATGGGAAATATAAAGAATGAAAACTACCCAGAAGTACCACCATCTGAATAATGTCTGCCAGCTCTTTGGTATATTTCATTTCAGCACTGTGCGTGCGTGGGATCATATTGTAAGCAATTTTACATCCTTCATTCGCTGAACATTACATTGTGATCATTTTCCCTGTCATTAAATTTATTTGAAAACATCATTTTTAATGGATGCATAATATTCAGTCTTGTAGCTGATCCATAATTTATTTAGTCATTTCTCCCCTTTTGAGCATTTCATTTCTTTCTAATTTGTGGATATTACAAATACCTGCAAATAATGATGCTATGAGCATCCTCACAGGTGTATGGGCACTTTTTGTTCTCACTTTTATAGGACTCTGATTCCTAGAAGTGAAGTGGAGGGAAAGTATTTGAGAACAGGCTCAATGCTCACTGCCAAGTTGCTTTCCAGGGTGCACACATGAAGGCTTTTTCTACAGGAGACGAGAGTGTCCCTGTCCCCACACCTATATCGAGAATACTGTCTTAAACCTCTGCTAACTAAATAGAATGAACCCTGCTAGCCAACTTATTGGCCATTTATTGTCTGTTTATTGATTTTTGCCTAAATGTCCAATGAGGTGTCAGTATTTCTCCCAGTTGGTCATTTGCCATTAAATTTTTATAACAATTTTATTGAGAAGTAATTCACATAACATATAATTCACCCATCAAAGTGTACAATTCAGTGCTATTTAATATATGCACAGGGTTGTACAACTATCATCACACTGTACTTTAAAGCAGCTTCATCCTACCCAGAATGAACCCATACACATTAATAGTCTTTCCACATTCTGCTTGAATTCCCCGCCCCTCATCCCCATCCCTAAGAAACTGCCAATCTTTCTTTTTGTCTCTATGGATTTGCCTGTTCTAGGCATTTCATATAAGTGAAATCAGGCAATCTAGGGTCTTTTGTAACTGGCTTATTTTATTTACTGGGCATTGTCAAGCTATTCTGTACCTCAGATCATTAATATTTTCCATGGTGTGTGTGTATGTGTGTGTGTGTGTGTGTGTGTGTGTGTGTGTGTGTGTGTGTGTGTGTTTGGGTGTGTACGCATATGTATGTATGAATTTGGCAAAGCGTATGCCACTATGGGTCTGTGGAAGTCAGAAGATAACATGGGGTATCAAGTATCGGTTCTCGCCTTCCACCTTCTTTGAGACAGGAGGGTTCTGTTGCCTCTGCAGAATGGGCCCAGAAGCTTCCAGGAATTCCCATCTCCTCCTCTCATTTTCCCATAGGTGTGCTCAGACGACAGACACATGCACTACCCAGCTTTTGGGTGGGTTCTGGAGATTCGAACTTGGGATGTCAGGCTGGCAAGACAAGTGCTCTACCCACCGAACCATCTCATAGTCCCTCCTGTGATTTGTAATAGCCAAAGTTTTGACTTTCCTGGTGCTGTCTGTTTTGAGCATTCCTTTTGTAATCTATCCCCTGCACGGGATTTTCATGCTTAGTGTGTCCTTCGGTTAAATTTACAACTCTATTTTCTGCTGTGCTATAAAAGAAAAGCTTAATGCTTTGTTAAAACATTAGAATAATTAAATCACAAAGCCATGCGTGGATATAGTCCTATTTCAGACGGCCTTAGCTTTTGCGTTAACTCCCCTGTCCACCTGGCGTGTGTTGTAGTAAACAGTAGTAGGGTGAGAACCTAATTCTCTTTATTCCCCAGAGCCGATTGTCCTAGTGCATTTGCTTCTACTGCCTTCTTTGTAATTTATTAAGTTCTTAAATGTGTCTGGGTCCGTTTGGAGACTTGTGTTACAGTACTTTGTTATCAGCGATCCGCACAGGGCCAAGCTTTGAATTGTAACAGCTGTAAAGTAGGAAAGCAGAGCTCTGCCGAGAAGAGCCCCTTCCCTTCTTCCTTTCCTGCCTTTTTAGTTCCCTTGACCATGCTTTTGACCTGATCTGGGGGTTCTTTTGCCTTCTGTTCCTTTTTGCTTTTTTTTTTTAAACACCTTTCCTTTGCAGCAAGTAGCTGATAGTAATTTCACTGTGTGCTTTCGAATTGTATGCTCATTTGAGAGTTGATTTCGTTCAGTCTTCCAGTAAACATGCGTCTCGTTTTGCCAAACCTCATTTTCTGTGTTTTATTATGTTCTTAGCTTTTTTCATTTCTGCGCCACAGTGTGGGACGACAACGATGCCTTTGATTGCTCCTGATGTCTTTTAGTGCTATTGTGAGTGGATTTTTAAAACTAATTATTTCTGGTCTTACAGAAAGCCCCTCTCCCCTATAATGGTTCACTTTTCTGAACTCGGTTTTCTAATTATATGATATTTTCAGGTTTCTCCCTGGCAGTTTCTGGGTCTCTAATCATACCGTCTGAAGCAATGACGATTCCTTACTTCCTTTCTAATGGTTCCGTCTCTCATTTCGGGTGGCCTTGGCCTGATCTTCCCAAAGAGAGAAAGGCATCAGTGAGAGGGAAGAGGCTCATTTTTTTCCTAATTTTAATGGAACTGCCTTTCGTTGTCTCTCCATTAATAATGGTATATGTTTAAAAAAGAAAACTGGGGGAAATATATATCTATATCTATATCTATATATAGATATAGATATAGATATAGATATAGATATAAATATCTTGAACAAATAGTGAAGAAGAGCATATTATGTATGTTTTAAGGGAAACACATTGCTTTCTTGGTGACCAATTGACATGAATACAATGACTTATATCTGTGGAACTATTACTTCAAGTTTAGCTCATTAGATTTGATCAATTTGTGCATTGTTTGGCCCACTGAGCTTGTTCTTAGATGCACGCATATATACTCATGTAAATATTTCTCCTTCTTTATTCATGTTGACACATTTTTGTATAAGACTATATACTAACTAGGAAATGAACTAGATAAAAATTTATGTTCTTTAACATAGCTAACAGTTAATATAGCATGGAGTTATCTGTCTCTTAAGTGTTTGAAAAATCTACCTGTGAAGCTAGTCAGCCTTGGTCTGGTTCTCTCAGATTTATGGTTTGGTAGGTCTTGTTTTGCTTTAGTAAATGACCTCTTAAGGTTTTCATTTTTCCTGTGTCACACTTTGACATTTTTCATTTATCCAGAAAACTATTGAACTGGTTGAGGTTTTCCCATTATTAGCACAGGCTATGCAGAAATGCCTTTTCACCCCAGAAAAGAAATACTGCATTTCTGGTTGCCTCCCTTTTCTTGTTACCTGTTCATTTCTTCTCATGTGTACAGTAACAATGTAGAGAACATTGCATTCCTATGGGTGTAACCGCTCACCTCCTGTCTATGCTCAGATTCCTCCTGCAAATCCATCACTGCAGGGCTGAGCGGCCCATCCGGTGCTACCTGCTGTAGTGAAATGCCGGAGCCCGTGCATTTCTTGAAACGTCTTTGTTACTCCACACTTGACAGTGGGTTGATTGAGTATAAATGTCCGGGCATAGCATTCTTCTACAAACCCAGGAGACACTGACCAGACTCTCCTCTTCTCTCCTTTGTGTTGCATCCATGATTGAAGGCAGTCCTTCTCTGGTTGTTTATGTTCTCTTCCCACCACAAGTCAAAACAAAACATGAAAACCAAAATAGTAAGAATAGAAAAGGGCAAAAAAAAAACCCCACCCAAATCAAAACAAAATTTTGAACCAATGTGTGTGTCTCTCTCTCTCAGTCTGGAGAGCTCATTGATTTGTTTAGACCAGGAGTAACCCCTGGGATTCTCCTGTCTCTACCTCCCAAGCATCAGTTATAGATATGCATGTACAATATGCATACCTGGCTTTTAACATGGGTTCTAGTGATCTGCACTCAGGTCCTTCGGCTCCTATAACAAGTGCTGTACCTACTGAGCCATTTTCTCAGCCCATCCTTTTATTTTTTCCTCTTATCTATATACTTACTGATTTTTAAGTCCTTAAATAAAACAATATTACAGTATTCAAACTCCGTGTATTAAATTTTCTTTCTCCCCATCTCCCCCCCTCTCTTTCTCGTGTGTGTGTGTGTGTGTGTGTGTGTGTGTGTGTGTGTGTGTGTGTGACAGAAAGGCAGAAAAAGAGACATTAGTATATTTGATTATGCAGTTTGATGAAGAAATACATTCTTATTGTCTAAAATAGAAACTAGGCCCTGTACAAGAGAGAGATTTTCTCATCCTCAGCACTCCTGGGTTTTGGTAGGGGAAGGCTGTTGTAGATACTGCCCTGCACATCCTAAGATGTTTAACAGTGTCTCTGACCTCTGCCCACTAGATGACACTAACATTTACACCCTCAGGTGAGAGCCATAACCTCTCCAGATGTCCATTGTCAAGTGTTTCCAGGGTGGGTGGGGGTGGAGAAGTTATACCCACATCATCCCTTTCTGAAATCTGACACTGGTAACAGGTCTGAAGAAGCCTTTTATATATATAGCTGAGACACAGCTGCCGAATCTTTCCTGTTTTAGTTTATATTTGGAGCCAAGGAAAAAATTAAGAAAGAAAACAGAGAAAGAAGAGGAGGAAGAGGAAGAAGAGGAAAGTCTGAAGGCAGTTGTGTGCCTCCCTCTGTTTTGGGGTTCCACTTTTGTGGCTTTATAATTGGCAAAATCCCTGGAGGTTTCGGTATGTGTCAAGCTGTCATCTTTGTAGTAGCTTTTGAGTTTTTATTTCCAGTTTTTACTGATGTTTTAGTGGGAATCTGGGGGACACGGTGTCGGCCATGACTGTATAGCCACCGTTTCCCATCATTCTCCTTTGTAGTGAATTTTCTCACCCTGAGCACTTTTATACTCAGTCTTTAAATGACAATTCCTGTTTCTTTGGGGGAACTCTTTTTTAATGTTGGTGTTTGTGGTGATTCTCACAGGCTCAGGCTGTAACTCAGAAAATGCCCAATGAAGTGATTTATTGTGGGCTGCCCTGCAGAAGGGCCTCTCTGCAGCCTTAAGTTCACTCAGTCAGTGCTTCTGGTTGCCAGGGCATATCAGACACATGCTCTGATATCAGCATACATGCAGGTGAGCTGAGCCATTAGATTTTCCTCTGCACCTAGTTCACTCCAGAACCTAACTGGAAATCCTCTGTAAATGCAAAATGTGAAATAGATTGTGATGGGGTGGCATGGTGGAAGCCCCTTTGGGGGCACAAATCACTTTGTCCCAATTCTTCTAAGAGACTCGGGGAAAACACCAAAATGGTTCCTTTCGAGGGCTGTGTGTTTTTATAAACATGGCTGTGGTTGTGCCACCTTTTACTCTGTTTTACCCCAAAGAGAGATGTTCTAACTAATCCACTAAGACTGCCATCTCCAAAACCTTTTCATCCCCATTCTTTAGAAGGAGAAACAGACAGCTGTCACCCCATTCAGGGTAGGCATTGGTGCTCAGGGCATGCCAAGGGGTTGCCTAGCACTCTCTTCTTTCATATTTCAGTGGACCAGCTTGTCGGAATAGAAGCTTTTTATTTGTTAAATTAAGTTTTATTTTTGTCCAAGTAATGGATTAAAAGAATTCAATGAGAAGACCATTTCTTAATGGAAAAAAAAGCTTCTTGTTGCCTTCTCAGCCCATCCTGTTCTCTAACCCTTAAATCTGCTCCTCATGTGTTTCAGCTTGTAAATTGTGTGCACATAGTTAGCATCAGTTTAAAAATTGGTGGCTCTTGACTTCCCTTGATGCCTGAGGAGGATTTGATTCTCTTATTTTGTCTCCTCCCTCTTCTTTCCCTTCTTCTATTATTTATCCCTAAACCTCTTGTTTTTATTTGTTGTTATTGATCTATAATATTTTGAGTTTTACATATGAATTTTTGACACTTATGCATACATAATACAGAGTGTATATCCATTTTATGAACTATATAGAAATATATATTTATAGATATACTTAAGTAACTGTGTGATTAAATCCATGATTATCTTTAGATTATCATATTCCTGCAACTGTTTTTCATTGCTGAGCCATGTAGAGTTACATGGTTATTTGCCTATATATATATATATATATATATATATATATATATATATATATATATATATAATATATGTATGTATATGGAGATATATATATCTCCATAAAAATTAGGTTGATCCTTTCCTCCCTTTTTAAAAATTCATTTAATTTTCCATCTATTATAATGATTTTATTTCACTTTTTACAAACTCAACCAAATCTGTTCAGAGATAACAAATGTCATCTTCCAAGTGCCTGGGTGGTTCAGAAGACCTACCGCCACCCCAGATGCCCCAGCCCTGCCCATGTTTCTGTTCTGCTCAGATCTCATTTCCTGTCTTGCTGTGTATTCTAATGTGGACTGAGATTTGGAGGGGGCACACTGTCATACTGCTTTCCCTTTTCTTCTGAGTCTATGTCTGCATTTTTATTGGCTCGTTTCTCTTGTAACTTGAGTACATCCTCCAGAGATTTTTTATTTTTAAGTGTGCTTGGAAGGTACAGTCTGTAAGTTCAGCTGTCTGAAGAGACCATTACTCTGCTCTTGTACTTCAGATGTCTAGGAATGAATTCTAAGCTGGAAATCTCATTCCTCTGAAATTTGAAGGCACTGCTGTGGCTTCAACCACTTGCCAGTACTGCTGTTGGGATGTCCAGTAATAATCTAATTTTTCTGAGTTTGTCTTCAGTTTGGCTCGACTCTCTTCCTTGAAAGTTTTTAGTTCTCTTTTGTCTATGAAATTTTGAAATTTTGTGCTTTTTAAAAATGCACCTGGGTGTTGTGTAGATATTTTCATCTGGTATCTAATGTTCTTTATCATAATAAAATTTGTTGTGGCACTTTTGGGGAAACTTTGGGTCCATTTTATCAGTTCTTTCTTTTATTTCTTAAACAGGTATAAAAATACTTGGATAGGCTAATTAAAAAAATCTCTCTGATTTTTTATTTTTTTCAATGTTATTATTATTGATTCTGAGATGGGATCTTATGTAACCCAGGCTTTGAACTTACTGTGCAGCCAGCTGAGAATTCCTATGAACTCCTACTTCTCTTGTGTGTATCTCAGAGAGTACAGGCATGCATCACCACACACAGCACTCTTGTGATTTATAAACATTTGCCCATCTTCAGCTCCACCATGCAACCACTGGACTGCTGTGCTTTGTACTGGCTGTTGTCTATCTGTCTGTGACTCTTTTCATAGAACTCTGTTCTTTGTTTGTGAGTGTAACATCTCCTTACCTTTCAGGGGATAGTTATCTTAATTTTAGGTATTCCTTTCAGTTATCTGCTTTGTTGTCTCCCACCTCGATCTCCTTCTTCACACTTTCAGAGTTGTCTTTGTCTGATGGCAGGCTTAAACAAACACATCTGAGTGTGCAAGCTGCTGATTGCAGCATGAGGCACTGAAAGGTGATCAAAGGTCTGTGTGGGGGACTGGAGCCTATTGGTGGATGGATGCCACAGCCACTGCTGGGTGGTGTGGTGGCAGGGTGACCCGTGACCCATTCATTCATTGGGCTAGTTAGAGAATCTGGAGATCTTTCCTCAGATGTTCCCGACTTCTCTGATTTCTCCCGTCACCTGACACTTTATGTGTGGTACCACAGTGGTAGAACATCCCAAGCCCCTCAGAAGCACAGGGCACCATGCCGTGGCCATTCTTCAAAGGCGGTGTCTACCCCGCTCTTCGTGTGCTGAGTCTCCTTACTCCTTCTTTCTGCCCAGGGAGAATTTAAACCTTTTCAACTCTACATTGTCATTTTAGTGAGGGTCCAGCAACAAGGAATTTGTTTGGACCAGAGATTTGGATGTAAACGACACTAATGGCAAATTTTCATCTTCTTCGAGATGGGGACTCACACAGTGAGGCAGGGAAGGGGACCGTTCCCTAACCAGGACAGGAAAAGGATGAGAGCTGACAGGCTTCGGATAAGGTGTCTTTTCTGCTAATGTGACAGTCAGGGATCATTTACTCTTGGTTTGACTTAAAGGCAGAGGGACAGATGATGAACTCAAAGCCACGGTCACTCTGAAGACAGGATAGCACATGCCCAAAGAAGGGTCACCCTTCCTTGGGAGCCCATGTCTTCCATTCTTACAGCCACTGGAGCCTCCCAAATTGCCTGTCAGGGCAACCCTGCAGGACTCATGCCTGGCAGCTGTTCGAGTTCATATGTTCATTCACTAACTCTCCATCTCCCTGACTCAGTAGACAAGGCCTCCTGGGATGTGACTATGAGAAACAATGAACTTGGGTTTTGGGAGGCTCTAGGAAAGGAATCATTATTGCCTGAGAACCTACTGTGTTCCGAGCTCAGCCTTCCGCATGCCGCACAAGTCCATCCTTCACTGCGGGTTTTAATATCCTCCTAGGAAGACGGAGGCGGCGAGCCATCCTTGAGGATGTCTAGGGAAATATGCTTTAAAAGAAATGAGAAATTGTAGTTTCTGAATACACTGTTTGCAAATGTGTTGAGAGGAGGAATCAGGAAATGAAGACCAATAAATCAGTGATTTCCTGTGGCATCAAGAAGACTCCATCCAAGTCCAGTGCTTGTCTGCCCCAGCTCCCCAAACACTCAATGTGTCACAGATTCAGGGAGTGTTGTTGCCAGAAGGGGCCCGAGAGGGTCTAGCTTGGTGCCTCCCCCTGCACATCCTGCTGCAGAGGCGCTACTGTGCCCAACATACTCCCTCACCCCGTTAGTGTCAAACCTTCGTCAATATTTAAACATTCATTATTCAGAACTTCATTTTTCTTCTCTTTCTCTCTTTCTCTTTTTATCTAGAGAAAGAAAAAAACAGGGTTAGCAACTCTATCCAGTATTCCTGGATTTCTGCTGGAAAGAAATGAGCCACTTCAAAGCTGAGCTGATTTACTGGATAAATATATATTTAGGTATTTGGGGACTTTAAATGTATATGATTTACCAGAGAAATAGGGGGCATCTCTCAGAATCCACTATGCAAAGAAATATTGACACAATTTCAACTGTATGTTTATATCTCTGATAAATCACCCTGCCTCCTTCAGACCTTCATGCTCCACTGGACATAAAATATGCACCTCCCGTCTGGGGAGGGCAAGGGGCAGCGGGCTAAGAAGTCTAGCCAGGTCTACCAAAAGCCTCTCAGAGGGGAGGTGCCTATGTGCCACAGAGGCTGGATCAGGCTGCTGTGTGAGGCTGCAGGCTCTGGACTGTGTGTCTGTATAAACAGTTTCCGAATGCTGTGAGAGACATGTGCTGTCAGCTGGGAGATGTGGGGAGATTGGAGGTTGAAAACCCATGCAGCAACCTGGGCAGATGGATCCTGGGGGAATTGATAGTCAAGTCATCTTGTGCTTTACTGACAAGATCTCAGGTTGCAGTAGCCACAGGGACCCTGGACAGAGACTCTGCCAAAGCGCAGCTGTTGTGATGGCAGCAGGTGCTTTCAGAGGTCCCAAGACGGGGGTTGTGACTATGGGAGCAGATGCAGCTGACTTCTTAGTGTGACAATGTGTCACCTGTTTGGGCTAGGCCCCTGACTGTAGGGCCTGAGTAAGACTTTTGACCAGAAGAAAGGAGAGCAGCTGATAGGTGACTGAGCACAGCTGAAGGACGCAGTTTCCCTGTGACATCCCAGCTTGAGAGACAGTCTCAGTGCTCAGCAGTGACTCAGCCTGGAGAGATTCCCCTCTGGGTGTACCCTGTTCCTGCTGCTGGCCAACCCCATCCATTCCCAGAGCCAGCTTTGGACCTCAATTCTCCACTTCTGTATTCTGAGTTCATTCTTCTCACCCCATTATGGTTTAGAGTCACATGGCTTTGTCCTGGGGGGTCTGCAACCCACCTGGAGCAGGGACAGGTTGTTCCAAACAAACTTACTGCCTTCTGTGTTTTTCTCTTCCCCAGAGAGGCTGTGTGGCAACCCGCCATCATCCCTGCTTCGGCTCTAGGGTGTCTTTTGTCCACAGGGCTTTGTCTGCTGTCCCTTTCCACTAAGAGGAACTGGCTTTTCACCCGCAGAGCTGGGATTTCACTGCCTAGTGCCATAGAAAGGGAAGCCAGGCTTGTACAGGGAAAGAAGAAAATGCTCCTTATTCTAAGCCAGTATTTACAATAATTACATATGATGGTAAATGGAATTGGGAAAAGTGAATTACCTTTAATCAGGGGGTCCTTTATTCTTAAAGTGCACCCTAGGGAGAGCGTCCTTGGCTAATTAAAGAAGGAAGCTGAAATCCAGTGTGCTGTGTGCTTAGACCTGGAACCTCAGTAGTATCCTGCTCACCAGTGCAGCCCCTCCCATGGCCGCTCCCAAGGGATCTCAATCCCACTGCTGGGGAAGGCCGGCAGCTGGAGACCCGCTGTCCACTGTGTTTCCTTCCATCACAGATGTCCTTCCCGAATGGATAGTCATCAGCCATCCCAACGCCTCTGAGCCTATGTAGGGCCAGGCCACCAGCCCATGGGGGGGGGGGGGCTCTGTGGATAAGAGACCAGCACTCTGCTTGGCCATTAAGAGAAGAACTCTGAGAGCCAAGGAAGTTGGCCCATGTGACTTGCCAAAGTATCTAGTCTGGCTAGATTGGCAACTCTGAGGAAAAGTGTATCCAGGCACACAATTCCTTTGTGCACTAAAAGTGTATCTCTATCACAACCCTCCCTCCCTCCTTTCTTCCCTTGCTCCCTCCCTCGATCCCTCCCTTTCTCCCTTCCATCTTTTCATCCATTCACTGATTCCATAGATATTTACCAAGTACTTCCTAATAGCCTCTTGACTCTAGGCCAAAGACTGAAGACATAGCTGAGAAGCTACTCCTGACCCCCAAGGAGAACATCTTTGGGCGAAGAAGGCAGTGGAGGTCATTGGCACGGGTGTCATGGTGAAGCCGTTGGAGCACTCTCTTAGGAGGCTTAGTGCCTCCCATTTATACTGTAGCTAATGGGCAGTGAATGACGTCAGGGAGAGAGAGCTGGCCAGTGCCACCAAGCTGCTAGGAAGAGCTGGAGAAGGACACAGAGGATTGCTCTAACATTACAGGCTGAGAAGCAGTCTCAGGGCATTTATCTATTATTCTACATCAGCTGAATTTCACATAGGGATAGTTGATCAAGGAGACAGAGGGACTGGTACAAACTTGTCCAAACTGGTCAGGGGCAGGGCCAGTTCTTGCTGGCCTGTGTGGCTATTTTTGCTGTTTGGTGTTATCTTCAGCAGTTTGTGGGTGTTCTGCAGTTTGCAGGTTACTGTGCCCTGAGATGGAGCTAGATGAGTGTCCTCAGGCTTGCGTCGCTCGGGTGCTGCTGTCCCCTACCTTAGGCTTGGTTGTCACACATTTAGAAGGTTCTCCTGACTCAGCTCATACAGCAGTTGATATCCTGGTCTCTCTCTTCCTCAGAATTGCTGCTTAGACTTGGGGTAGGTTCCCTAATCTCTCTGGTCAGTACAGTTCTGTGCTTCCTTGGGAAACCTATAGGATTGCAGGCTGAGCTGGTATCATGCAGCCAGATTGAGATCCCCAACTGCAAAGCCAGAGGTAGGATGTAGGGGATGCAGACTTCTGAAGGTGGCCAGTGGGGTTTGAATGTGCAGTCATGACATGCCCATTGAGGCTGCTTTCTGTTTCCCTGACTGAGCCATTCAGACAGATGGATCCAGGCCAACTGGGAAGGAACAGAGCTGAGGGGTTGCTATCTAGACCACAGACAAGAGGATGGTGTGATACTCTAATCAGACCTTCTCAAGATGGGGAGAAGTGGAGTGGGGCATCCTATCCTGGGATGCAGCCACCCTCAGGCCAGGCTCAGCATAAGAAAATCAGCACACTCAGCAGGGCTAGGGCAAGAGCCCAGGCTTGGAAGCAAAACAGAGGTTTTCAGCGTGGTGAATTGCTCTGAGACTCAATCTCCTTCCTCCAGATGCACAGGGAAATGAGACGTCTACCCCTTGTTTCGAATCTCCACGAGGCAAGAAGGATGCTAGGCATCAGACTCTGGCCTTTGGGGGAGGATTTGATACAATTCTCCATGGTCTTGGCCTCAAAACTTGGGAAAGGTTCCAACCAGTAGGGAACTGTCCCTGGAGGACAGATGTTTTATGGGAAAAAAACGAGGGGGCGGGGGTTTACTCTCGTCACGTGTGTAAGGGAAAAATGACTGCCTTTGCATGAGTTTGGCTTTTAAAGGTCATTGCTGTTACTTTCCAGGTTAAAATGTTGGAAGAGATTTAGAAGTCATGTAGACCAGACTATTTACTAATGGGGAAACTGAGGTTCAATGAGGGACAATGTAGGTGATCAGTCCTCATCCACTCCCCCACCGTCTAGATGTTTCAGTTTAGTTGGGTGTTCTGCACACTTGGTAGAAAAGGACTGGTTGAGCAAGTCAGAACGTGGTATTGTGTCTGTGCTACACTTGGGTTGACAGTATTGAACAAGCCATGAGGTACACACTTAAAATACGGATTTCACACTTCCTGTGTGTGGATCTCTGTGTGTCTGTGTGTGTGATGTTTCTCAGTCACTAGCTGGTTGGATGATTCATGAAAAGGTTTTAAGTGTTCTCCACACACCCCCACCCGTGTGTGTGTGTGTGTGTGTGTGTGTGTGTGTGTGTGTGTGTCTATATGAATGTATGTGTTCCTGTGTGTACACATGCATTTGTAGAGGCCAGAGGTCAACATCTGGTGTCTTCTTCGCCCATTCTTCACTTCATTTTTTGAGATAAGGCTTCTCACTGAACTTGGAGTTAACTTGTTCAGCTAGCTAACCTGCCTATCATCCACACCCCCAGCAATTGGATGACAGACATGTTTGGCTGTCCCCAGATTTTATGTAGACCCTGGAGATCCAAACTCAGGCCCTCGTCCTTGTACAGCAAGCGCTTTCCTGTCTGAACCACCTCCCTAGCTCCGAGTCTCAGGAATTCTGAAGTTAGGGTTAAAATAAAAATTTCATGTTCTCCTAGTCAGGCTTCACCCCCTTTTAGGTCATGGTTTTTGGTTGGGCTTGTCCCCTCCTACAGTCCTGATCCTTTTGTGATCTTCCCTGAAATACAGTGTGAGGACTGAGTTAGTCGTTTACAGCTTTAGTGACCAGTCTTCACTTTGGTGGCATAGCCTGGCCACGCTATGGTGATGAGGCGTCGTTGAGGCAGGAGCTGCAAGGGCTCAGAGGATATCCGTGCCCTAGCAGGTCACCGTTCCGCCCAGCCCCAAAGATAATGCAAAGGAGAGCTCTTTCTAGACTATAAGACACTCTGCATTCGAAAGGCATTCTTCTTAGTAGCGTGACGAGGAGAAATCCGCCTGAATCCTCATGATAACAATTTTACATCTATAATTCCTTCCTCTTCCTACAGCATTGGAATTTGATGGGGATTAGTGGTGGCCAGCTGCAGAATGCCCAGAGCCCCTTAGGAAAGGCTCAGCCGGGACTTTATTTAATGAATACCTTCAGAGGGGATTTTCTTTTGTGACCGGAAAAAAAAAAAAAAAAAAAAAAAAAAAAAAACAGCACTGGTTAAGGATGGTTCTACAGCTTGAGGCTTGAGGCCCCTTCCTGGGGCTCCTGGCAACCAAGAAGAGAGGGATGCAATCACTCCTTAGAGTGTAGTGCTTGGTATGGTTTATGAGGGCCAGTGGAAAAATGAGTTGTGGTACTGGGTTTTCGGCCTTCACTGAAACTATGTCGTCAGATGGGGCTCCTCAAATACAAATATCTCCTGGGACTCTTTTATAAAGTATCTCATGGAGTTACCCTCCCCAGCTATCTCTGAGCAGGCTATCCTCTATAAAGAAGAATCGGAGGGTCCAGACTGTCAAGTTCTGCAGGCAGGAAGCCAAAGACTTGAAGCATCAGATTTGAGATGCTGAGAGAGGTTTTCAGATAAAATCCAGGATGTCTGGTTACACTGACATTTCAGAGTGTGTCTGTCCCTGTCTCGGCCTGCTTCTCGCTGCCCTGACGTAAGAGTAGTGGCTGGGTTGCTGTAATATGTAGAAGTGTACTGGCTCACAGACCTAGGAGCTGGGACATCTTGGAAAGAGGGGCTCACTACATCTGGCCAGGCCCTTCTTGCTGTGTTTAGTGACTTAGGGTGAGAGGGAGGAAGAGATGGGGGGCAGGGAGATGGGTGTATGTCAATGGTTCCTTTTAAAAGATTCCAACTCCTATAATAACACCATAAATCTCATCCTGAGGACAGAGTCCCTCATGGCCTAATCACCTCCCGTGAAGTTCCTCCAGACATTTGCATTAGGGATTAAGTTCCCAACACAGGATTTGGGGATGCAGTCAAACCATGTAAGTGCCAAGTGGATTTCTCACAAGGAATAAATTTTTAGTGCATGTCCCATGCAATATTTGGAGCACACACACTAAAGGCTCTCTGTGGTTTATCTGAAATTCCCATTGGGCTAGATGTTTTGTATTTTTACTTGGTCTATCCCACATCCCTGCTGAGGAGGGCTTCCTTTCTGCTGTAGTGGGGCAGGGTCTTGCTCACTGAACTGGGTTTACTGAGTTTTCAAGGCAGGCTTCCCTGGGGTGAAGTTCATTTGCACTGAGATAGGCAAGGTGTCCTCTCACTTTCTGGATCATGCAAACACCAGGTGCATCCTTCATATGATGGAGAGATGCCTTCTGACCCATCCCCTAAAGTTTCTTCTCTAATCCTTTGGACAACTTCCCACAGCGAGCAAATGCTAGGCTTCTACATTACATTTGTGAGAGCCCAGTGTCCGCATGCAGGATTTTTATCCTCTTGGTTGTGACCTATATTTATACCAAAAGGAGTAGAGGATATTTGAGCCCCTAATTAGAGTTTGATAATTTTCCCTCTTGTCTTTTGAAAGTTAGTAACTAAGAGTAAGCTGAGGCTAGAATGGGGCTCTCCATAATGCCAGTGGCCTCTCTTAAGAGTGAGAAGTCCCCTCCAGGATGCATGGTGCCTTCTGAGGCTGAAGCTTCACTGAAAACCCACCAGCTTTGGTTCCTCCACCCCCCAGGCTCTCATATACCATCTCCTGATTTGACCTCCTATAAAGACCCTCCCCGATCAACCTGTCTGGGGAGGCACCTGCCTCTGTGACTGGTTTATGGAAGGCCTGAGGACTCCTTGTTCCAACTGCCCCTTCCTCCCCCATAGAAGGTCTTGTTCCATCTTCACACTGCATAGGCGTTTTCTGCATGGCTTCTTTTGATGGAAGTTTTTTGTATCCAAAGAGCTTTATCTTCCTCTGGCTGGATCATGTCATCATGCTAGCTAGACTTTCATGCCTTGGACTGCTAAAAAGCCTTTTCTTGAATTAGCTCTGGGGATGGAGAAGCAGGATGAGGCTGACATGCCTATTCCCCAGTGCTAGATGTAAGCAGCTGGTACAGTAGAGGCTCCAGGTCAGGTAGTGCTGGTGTCCAGTGATTCCCACTCCACCCCTGCTCGTGGTGTCTTCTGAGCTCTTCACTCATCTGTGGTTTAACTATCAAGACTGGGCTCATGAGAACAAGTAGGATAGCAATTGATTGACAGGTAGAGTTTGTATAATGCATGTCCAAGCAGTGAATTCATCAAGAAATTGATTCTAATTAAAATGGAATTTGGCTTACTTTCAAATGACTGGAGGGAAGGAGGAGAGGGGAGGGAGGGAGGAGAGAGAGAGAGGAGAGAGAGAGAGGAGAGAGAGAGAGAGAGAGAGAGAGAGAGAGAGAGAGAGAGAGAGAGAGAGATTCACCAATGTTTATTGTAGCTCCCCAGGATGTCAAGGGGCAGGAATTTCTGTATATGTCACAAGCAGGATGGTTTGTGAGGAGTCTATTGTTACCATTGTTACTGTAACAAACAAACATCTCCTGAATGATGTGCAAGTGTGACTAAGCTGTGCTCTCCTGGAGATGAGCAGCTCTCCCTGTGTCCACCAAGTGACCAGTCCCTGTGGATAATGACAGTATCTAGCCTCAGCACACAGAGCTATCTCAGCATGAACTGTAGGGTTAGCAGGACTCGGTGCACAGCAGAGCAGAGGTTAAGAATATAGCTTCAGGGCTACTGAAATTGTCAGCTAGTAACGTGCTTACACCAGGATCTGAATTCAATCCATAGAGCCTACCTCAAAAAATTCCTTCATAGTTGTATGCACATAATCCCTGAGCTGGGGAGGTGGAGACAGGCAGATGTCTAGGGCTTGCTGGCCAGCCAGCCTAGCCTACTTTGGAATTCCAGTCCAGTGAGAGACTCTCTCTCAAAAAAGAAATCTGGATGGTGGTGTGCTAGTTAGTTTTTTGTCAGCTTGACACAAGCTGGAGTCATTGGAGAAAAGGAAACCTCAGCTGAGAAAATGCGTCTATCAGATTGGCCTGTAGGTAAGCCTGTGGTGCATTTTATTAGTTAATGATTGATGTGGAAGGGCCCTGCCCACTATGGATAGTGCTGTCCTCTGGGCAGGTGGTCCAGGGGTGTATACGAAAGAAAACTGAGCAAGCCAGGACGAGTAAACCAGTAGACAACATTTCTCCATGGCCTCTACTTCAACTCCTACCTTGAGGTTTCTACCTGGACTTACTGCCAGACTTTCATTTATGATGGGCTACAATTGAAAGCTGAAATAAATCGTTTCTTCTCCAAGTTGCTTTTGGTCATGGTGTCTTATCACAGCAAAAGAAACCAAACTAAAAATATATTTACTTTTCTATTGCTGTGAAGAGACCCCATGACTGAAACAACTTATAAGAAAAAACATTTAATTGAGGCCTTGTTTATAGTTTCAGGGATGAGTCCATGACCAGCATGATGAGAAGCGTGACAGCAGGTAGGCAGACAGGCGTAACCAAGGAAACTTAGAAAAGAAAGCATTTAATTTGGGGCTCATGATTCTAGAGCATAGTAGAGCCCATGATCATCATGTTGGGGAACATGGCAGCAGGCAGACAGATATGGCACTGGAGCAGTGGCTGAGAGCTTATATTTGATCAGTAAGCACAAGGCAGTGAGGTGGGGGGGACCTAATTAGAAATGGTATAGACTTTTTAAATCTCAAAGGCAGTTCCCACAAGGCCACACCTCCTAATCCTCCCTAAACAGTTCTACTAACTACAGAACAAGCATTCAAATATGTGAGCCTATGGGGGGGCATTTTCGTTCAAATCACCACAATTGATGAATGACACCATAGATTTCCTTCTGGCCTCAATGCATATGCAAATATCTGTGCACATATACATGCAGGTGTACATGCATGCACACACACATACATGTGCATACACATACACATAGAGATGCAGCAACACATTCGTGGCTTTAAGGTCAGATAGAACCAAGGTTTCAATCCCAGATCTGTTTCTGTATCACTCGTGATTAGTATGGGGCATTTTTTCTCACTCCCACCCCCGAGTCTTTGGAAATTCAGGTAATTTTGCTTGTTTCCTAGGGTTGTTGAAAAGATCAAACAAGATAATGTAGGCAAAGGTCGTCTGCACAATGCCTAGTCCTTCATGAATGTTTGATAAATGGTACTGATTATTACTAGAAAACATATTAATTAGGCCTATAATGTCTGAACACATTTGGCTGTTTTTAAAGTGATGCCATTTAAGCTAAATTAAGTCTCTGCTTAATTCGACTATATTCTTAGCTCATGCATTACAATATAGAAATGGGTTTTCCCTAAATGTATTTTTTCTCCCCCACTTTGACCTTTGTGCTTTTAATATTTTGAGGCATTAAACAAGCTAAGTGGTTGTTCAGGGGATGCCTGAGGAATGCAGAGGAATTTAATGCTTCTAAAGTGTTGTGGCTACGAAAGACAGTGCCACAGAAGCCCCACAGAGCCTTCAGGAGGTCCTAAGGACACTTGGAGATGCCCCTTGCTGTGCTCATGTTTGTGTGGATGGTGCAGAAAGCCACCAATAAGAAAGCTTGCTGCTGGCTGACTAGGGTCCAGTCTCTAGTGACACCAAAATGTCCTGGTGGTCATCATGTCCTCTGTCTCCTGCTAGTCAGACAAAATAAAATAAGATAAAATAAAAGGCACTATCATATAAGAATTTCCTCAACAAACTGGCCAAAGTTGGTGGTTTTGTGAAATCCTTACCCTGGAGCCTTTAATATTCTATATGATGAAATGCTGAGTGTTGATAAAGGGCCTCAGCGGCATATCCGGCTGTCTCAAGCAGAGCACTTGAGCTGCAAACTGAACCAGTCTCTGTCTGTCTCTGCCTGTCTGTCTGTCTGTTTGCCTGCCTGCCTGCCTGTCTCTCTCTCTCTCTCTGTGTTTATGTGTGTGCCCATGCCTGCACATGCATGTGTGGAGGCCAGAGGAGGATGTCATGTGTCTAATTCTATCATTCTCTAACTTATTCCTTTGAGACAGGGTCTCTCACTGAACCTGAAGCTATGCTGGCGGCAGCAAGCCCTTGTGAATCTCCTGTCTCTTCCCCTTTTAGCTCTGGGATTCTAGGCAGGCATGTGGCCACACCTGCCCTTTTCATAAGTAGTGGGGTGTGAACTCAGGTCTTCCTCTTGTACAAGAGCTCTTACTCACTGAGCTATTTCCCTAGCCCCAGAATATATTTTTACTTGAAGAAATAATAAAACACAGACTATCCTGACTTGCAAATCTTTTCTTGGAAATAAGAGAAATAGCTCCTTGTTACAAGAGCTACCAATGATTGAATTTGAGATTTAAAATAAAAGTTTGTGTTTCAGTAAACCTAACAACTGCCTGTTACTTAATAGATTATTCTGATAAATATAATTTTGTTTTTGTGACAGGGTCTTATGTACTCCCTACCAGCCTTGAACTCTCTTTATAGCCAAGCATGACCTTGAATTTCTGATCCTCTTGGTCCTACTTCTGGAATGCTGGCATTGGAGGTGTGATCCACTGTACCCAGCTTATGCAGTGCTGAGGATAAAACCTGCTACCTGGTGTGTGCTCGGCAGGCACTTTACCAACTGAGCCACATCCCCAGCCCTATAGTTTCATGATTTCATGTATCAGCATTCAGAAGATCTGCATAGCTCAGTTCTGGTATTTATGAAATGACCTAGAACTGAATTATTCAGAAAAAATTCCATCGAAGTTCAAAATGGATGGATGCTGTTAAAAATGTAGCAATGCAAATATTTCATCGGTTAAGCTTAAGGTACCATCTTTCAACTTAACTCACTAAGTTTTGTGACAACATCACTGTGCATCTGTGAGGTCACTTTTCTTAATTTAATTAAACCAAGGTAAAGCATCATCTGGTTGAGTACAGAAACAATGGAGACCTAGGTGCCTTCAGTTGACACAGGCATAACTTGCTACATGCTGCGTTTGAAGACTAAAGTATGTTCATTAAAACTTTTTTTGTGTTGCTATGTGATGAATCAACAAGAGTCAAAGGTACCCATGAAACCAAGAGGACTTTGAGGACTATTGACCTACTCCTCAAAGAACAGGCCGCCATTCGGTCTAACCTGTAGCTCTTCTGGCACTTCACTGGCATTATATATCACAATAGTGTAGGAGTGTCATCCTTAGCTGGCCATACGTGATCCTTAAAGATGACTTCTCAGTTTAGTTGGTGTCCTCATAAGAAGGATATGACTGGGAAAATGGGCCAAGCTTGACAAACATTTAATGAGTGAGATGGTAGATTGTCTTTCTATCTGTAAATCTTTGGTCTTCTGTCTTACAAGGTTACCTAAAACACCAGGTTAAGACATTAGGCTCTGATGCCAGAAGTGTGTAGTCTCTGTCCAGGTCTGCCTCGTGGTATGGATCTGGTGAACTGCGTGCTTCCTATTCTAAGGTACTAATAATCTGAGTGAGGAGTGTTGATTTCCTGACACCAGACTAGACCTCCTAAATCTGAAACTTCGGGGCAGACCCAACAATCTGTGTCTTGACAAGCCCCTCGAAAGACTCTGAGGCCCCTAAGTTCAAGGACTTCAAAGTATCTTTTATTCTCCTCTCTCATAGAGACTGTCACACTGACTCCATGGACTGCAAACAGGTCACGTGAGACTACTCTCTGGGGCTTTGAGCAGCGAGGCCTAAACACTTAGGAAGCAGTGCATTTCCTATTTTAAAGGGAAGATTAGGCCGTGTTATGTCTACTTGTCTTACCCAACTCTCCTTGCCCACAGACATAACCCTAGCCCACATTCTGTGGCTTTAAGCTCAGGATAGTGAGTGTGGCTGAGTCAGAGGGAGCAGAAAGTCATGCAAAGCCATGGAAGGACAGGTTCCCAAGGCTCCTCTTTTCCTCTCCTCTCTCTCGTGAAAGTCTATTGACCTTTATTTCTGAAGCCTCACTGAACTCACCCTAGTGTGGAACAGTACAAAACAGACCAGTGAACTAAAAAAAAAAAAAAAAAAAAAAAAAAAAAAAAAGGCCTTGATGGGGTTGGAATAGGAAGAGAGACGTGACAGTTTTGAGAAGGGTCAAGAGAGGAGGAACGCCAGGCAAATTAGAGCGAGTGACCTTTGCAGATGGCAGCTGGGGAGACAGAAGGTGAGATCCTGTCACTCCAAATCGAGACTTTGACAAAGAGACTGAATCGGTGCCCAGGCAGACAGGTGCTTGAGCTTCCTGGTGTCACACTCACGGGCCTGGCTTATCAGCGGACCCATTCCTGCGACCCTATTCAAGGTCCGTTGGCATCGGCAAGTTTTTTTGCTAATTGGAAAAGCATCAAACTGCACAGCCAGCAAGACCCAATGAGGACTCAGGGCCTTTGGAGGACTGGCTGACCCATTAACTGCTTCTTCTCCACTAAGCATCCAGAACTCAGGGGCAGGGTGTATGTCTGCAGTGCCATCATTCATTCATTCATTCATTCATTCATTCATTCATTCACTCATTCACTGGCCTTTTCATCTGCCCTTAACAAACATTTATTTTTTGGAAATATTTTGATGCTCAAAACTGGAAGGTAGGAGGTTGGGAAAGAGCTTAACCAGTAAATTGCCTGTCACACAAACATAAGGGCCTGAGTTTGATTCCCCGTACTCAAGTGAAAAGGCTGGGTATGGTAGCACATGTCTGTAATCCCAAGTCTGAAGAGGCAGAGACAAGAGGATCCCTGGGGCTTACTGGCTTACTAGCTGAATCAGTGAGCTCTGGGTTCGGAGAGAGACCCTGTCTCAAGAAACAAGGTGGCGAGTGATTGAGGAAGACAGTGTTCATCTCTGGTCTCCACATATATGCATGCCCACACACAAACACACACATAATAAGAGGGTATATTGGATAATCATGGGAAGATATAATATTGTTCATCACTCCACAAAGCAGGGGCATTCCCTCCCCACAAAACAAGGCATTCATCTCCAAATGTCAACAGTGGCAGGGTTGATAATTCCTTGGGAGTGGGTGTTGTGGATTATAAGGGGCAGAATGGCTAACTTGTCACCACCTTCACCACTCTGTTCCAGTATGTGGAGATCCAGTGTGGCATGAAGTGTCACACTGTCATGGGTCCCAGAGGCTTCTGCTTTTTCCAGCTTTGTGCCTTGTCATCAGAGTGTAGGTCATAGGAACAGCTCACACACCCAGCCATCACTTGAGTCATGTTTACTTGATCACAGTGTAAGCTTTATTACCAAGCACACATTTCTAGCAGCCATGGAGACCCATGGAGCTCAGCATTCCAGCCCTTTGCTTCCTTTAGGATACTGAAGCCAGCTATCTACTATGACTCTACAGAAGGTATTTCTGATTGCTGTGCCCTTGGGATCTTTGGGGTCTAAATGGAGTAGTACCCTGTTTATAATCACTGTCTATGCTTCCTCTTGCCTACCAGTAGACAGCTCCCAGAAGCCAAGTTAAGATGGAGATCTAATCAGGTTTTACTTTTGCTATTAAGAGAAGCATTGCCTTGTCTAAATCTTTGATTCCTATTACAGCTTTAGTCACGTAGTCTGTTTTGATGATCTGTTATAAAGCACAGGCATTCATGGGAACGACAGTAGTGCCATGATTCTTCATACCCCTGGGAGTTTACTGGGCTCCACTCAACACTTCTTCATTATCCTTTATACACCTGCACTCAGATGATTGTTTCATGTGGGGTAGTCATGAGGGCGTCTTTCCTCACAGTTCTGGAGGTGTTGCTGACTGTTAGCTAAGTCAATCGGGGCTATGTTTTACAGTATCCATACCTGTCCTTTCTTCTACACCATAGTGGCTGAATCTCAAGAGACAGAAATTGAAAGCAGACAGTTTCTGAAGGCCTTGGTCCAGTAAGCAGCGTAATATAGAGGCTGTCATATAAAATTGTTTCAACACTCTCAGTGTCTAAATGCTAGGAAATACCTAACTCCATTTCTTTATCAGAGGAACTTCAGGTACTTAAGCAGCCACGATTCAGAACCCCTACACCCTAAAGTATGTTCATAAAGGTGTGAGTATCTGCCTGTCCATCAGATTGTCCTGAGAACCAACTTTGACTCAGGTTCTACTTGGGTACAAAGATGACTAAGCCAAGCTTCCTGCCCCTGAGGAAATCATGGTTCATGAACTAACTTCCAAGTCTTTGATTCTGTGTTCTGGGTGCTCTTTCTGCTTGGTAACTTGACCAAGGGCAGAGTCTAGCTTGTCCCATAGTCCATGATATGGCTTTCCTGTGAGCTTCTGATGTAACTCCAGGACAAGGACCCTGAGGAGTCTCACCCTGGGAGTGAGGCCTGCCTCCATCCATCCCTTACCTTCATAGTCAGTGCATTCCCTTTGGAGTTTAAGTTCATGGGCAGTTGGGTTTCCATTGCTTATATCAGCTTTGGTATGAATTATCGTCAGGTAGCAAATTGTAAGAGAATACAGAGACAAATGCAAGCCATCATGGATGGATGGTGGAGAACTTCCCATATGTGCTTTTGTTTTATTTACTGACTTGAGAGCCTAACCTTGGAACTAAGTGTGACTCATTTGTGAGAGTTCTGAAAATATCAAGACTGTTTACAGCCATGTTACTCTGTAAGTCAAGTTACCTAACTCTATCTCCAGGTATCACAGACATAATGAATAAAGGATAATCTTTTAAGTTAAAATCAATTTATATTTATTAAAACCATGTTACATTTTGAATGTTTTCATCTCTGTGAATATGTGTACAATGTATGTATCTGTGTGTTTTTACATGTGTGGCTAAAGGACCATCTTGGGTGTTGTTTTTCAAGGTCTACCATTTTGAGACAGGGTCTTTTGCTGTTGGCTGCTATGTACATACACCAGGCCAGCTGGTCTGTGACTTCTGAGGTTCTGTGTCTGCCTCCCATTCCATGGTAGAGGTGCTGGGATCACAGACATGCACTACTGGATCTGATCTTATTGGATTTTCAGAATCTGAACTCAGGTCCTCACACTTGTGTGGCCAACCCTTCACCCACTGAGCCACTTCCACGGCCCACATTTTTCGTGTTCTGATAGAATAGTTCAGATGTCTATCCTCCAGTCCTAGCTAAGAATCTAACTATCCTTGATTTTCTAGGACTCTGCAATCTTCATTTTGAGAATGGCTAAAAGGAAGGGAACAAGAAACCCAGCACTCTACTGGCAGGAACACTTCAGTCCAGCCTACCTTTACCTTGAGTTGGGGTCCTAACCACCTTCCAAAGTTTTTTTCTTTTTTTAATAAATTCAGAGGAACACAAAGGACCCAGAGATGTTATTTCCTAATGATGAATTTCCCATCTTTCTCCCTATGATTCTCTTAATGACTTAGTGCCTGGGAGGTTTCCTGCCTGAATTTAGGAATGGCTCGAGCGAGCTGTCTTCCTTCCAAATCGTTTCCGATCATAGCTTCAAGATTGATTAGCACCTCGTCTCCCATTTCTCCCCACCTAAAGGCATCTTTGAGAGTGGCATGCTGAAGATGACAACAGGAGGGACCTACGGAATTCATAAATGGCTTTGACTGTGTGGGCTTTGATGAGGCAATATGGAAAATGATTGCATTAAGCATTGCTATTTATTTACTTGACTTTGTACAGGACAATCAATTTCCCCACGTTCTGGGCCTCCTGTCAGGAAGTTAAACGGCAGAGAAGGCAGCTGGATGCATCACCTCATTGCTCTAAGAGATGCTGTCACTTCTCAAATCGCTTCTGAATGTTTATAATAAGGCCATCTTTCACTCCCATCCAGAGAGAGAGAGAGAGAGAGAGAGAGAGAGAGAGAGAGAGAGAGAGAGAGAGAGAGAGAGAGAGGAAATTCTCTCTGGTGGAGGATAGAACACTGGAGAAGTGAGGTCTGACCAGGAAGAGATGACTGGATTATTTCTTCCACCATATGAATATGCTGTTTCTATAGGTTATATACTAATGGTTTCATATGGGCCAACCTCAGGGCTGAGCACATGCCATTTGCCAAGACAGTGCTAGTCTGTCTTAGGGAAACAAGGGTTGGTTCTATATATGTATCTAGAAGGAGAACTCCAGACCCTTTTAGAGAGAGCTGAGTGGCCAGTTACAAAGGAAATCATAATGTTGTCGTGTGAAACATTCAGAATGTGAAGTGTGCCTACTGAGTGAGCATCCTGGGAGAGTGCTTGCTTCCCTGGTGTGTGCTGGAAGTAGTTTTGGGGATGCTTCAGAGTTGGTCGTCATGATGGATATCTTTTTCAAGATGGTCTCTGAGTTGAGATATGCTCTGGAAACCTCTAGAGCAGAGTAAAAGTCAAGTCAGAGAAACAGAAACCGGAACAGCATGTGCTTGCTTCTGATTTAAAGGGGAAGCGTGAAAAAAAGATGGCGTTCACTCACAGGGTTTGCATTGGAGTGTAGGCTTTACCAGCTCTAGGCCAAAGCAAGGTATTGCCGAAGACTGTCTTTCCATCTCATAAAAACATAATGATGGGATGGTGGCTGACTTCATGTGTCAATGTGGCAAGGTACAGGATCAGACATTTGGTCAAACACTGTTCTAGATGCTTCCATGAAAGTATGTTTTTTGTGAGATTAACATGTAAAGAAGTAGACTTTGACTGAAGTAGATGACCTTTCCTAATGTGGGTAGGACTTAATCAGTTGAAAGTGTTAATTTTACAAAAGCAAAAGACTGGGATGGGGAGATGACCCCTAAAGTGATCTCCATGGAAGCATGAGGACTTGAGTTCCATATCTACCACTGGTCATGGTGGTACATAGGGAGGGCAAAGACAGGTAGATACCTGGGGTTACTGTAGCCAGCCTTGCTGAAGTGGCAAATTCTAGGCTGGTGAATGATACCCTGTCTCAAAAAGCAAGGTTTAAAAAGCCAGATCCTGAGAAATGGCACCTGAGGTTGTCCTCTGGCCTCAACAGACATGTTTAACCACATGTTTATGCACCAGTATACACACACACACACACACACACACACACACACACACACACACACGACTGATTCCTCACAAAGACAAAGATTTTGCCAGTGGTGACTTCCTTGAACTTCAGCTCATTCTGAGTCTTTAGCCTGCAGGTCCCCCTCATAGCCTTTAAAATAGCCATCAGCCACAGTGTGAGTGTGTGTGTGTGTGTGTGTGTGTGTGTGTGTGTGTGTGTGCGCAGGGGAGGTTGAAGAGTAAAGAAAGGGAGAATGGGGAATGTTCTGTTTTTCTAAAATTCTCCTTCGAGCAATTCAGTTCTGTAAAATAATTTTAGAGTTATCCTACTCATCATTCAAGACACAGAGCTTCTTCACTGGCTATGACCAGACACGTGATTCCTTGAGCTCAAGGAGGCAACACTCACTGCTGGGCCCAAGGTCCCTGAACAAGGTGCAGCATGCAATTTGTTCCTATTCAGTGACCATTTCTTTTCTTGTTTGAGCCCTAATCCTGGGGCTTAATTCTGGATTTGTTGTGGAGGAATGGGGCTTGACATGGAACTGAAGCAGAACGGGATGGAGCAGAAGATGAGATGCAGCCACCTAGAGAGCTGGAAAGCCAGACATGGAAGGGAGAAATTGAGAGTGCTCTGAAACATGCCAGGAAGGGGCGCCACATGCTGAGGTCCTCACTTCACTGTGCCTGCCAGGGCTTCAAAGGACATTGCACCCCAGTGGAGGAGGGGGTATACCTCCCTCAAGGGCAGACACGGCCCCTTCATTGCTGGATGGCCCAGATCACCTGGAGACAGCTCAGAGAGACCTCTTGGTGTGAGCTTGCATGGCTGTTAGCTCAGAAGATCTTCACAGATTTATTATGAGATTTACATCATATACATATTTATCGTTCTTTTTTTCCAGACACAACACAATTTTCACCAGCACTGCATATTCATTCCTCATAAACTGAGATTTATCACAGGACTCGATTTTCCTCTCTGCATGGGCCTCATCCCATCCGTGTGTTTCTTCACGGTGGAGGTGCTTCTTCCAAAGGCTGGTGTTGGTCTTTCTGCTTCCCTCTCCTCCTAACCTCCTTTTGCTTTCATTTCAGTTTCAGTAAGTTAAAACGTTAGTCTGGAATTAACAGATGTCTGCCGTCCAAAATGTGAGAAGTTAAATATAATGAAGAAGCGGGCAATAGAGCGCACACAGCTCTGCTGGCATTTTGGTGTGTTTTCTTTCCCTTATAGACTCTTTGTCTAGTTGATGATATTTTGGACGTAACATTCTCCTCTAAGCATGTTGATATGAAAAACAGAATCGAGAACCTTTTTTTTTTAATGTCTGCCCATTTGGCTGTCTACCTTTGGGTATTATTATACCATTTGCTGAACAATTTCTCTCACATTGGACATTTGGTTTGTATCTGTTTTTCCAAAAATGATCATGCCCAACACTTCAGAGAACATATTGTACCTAAATCCCAGCCAGCCTTGTGAGTTATATATTTGGGGAGCCTCTCAACCACAGCACTGGCTCCTGTCTATCAAGTCCTCTCCAGGGGCTCAGTCCATTCCCTGCGTTTACGTGCTTGTTTCCGGCTGTGACCTCACAGAGTTAGTGCCATCATTCTCTCTCTCTTTTTTTTTTTCTGGTGAGAACACGGAGGTACAGATTAGTGACCTGTCCCCTAAAGCCACCCTGTGAGTGACTGAGCTCACCTTGAGAAGAACCAGCTTGTTCCCAACCTAGTCATCCACTCTGCTGGCCTAGGTACCTTCCATGACTTCTTATATAGACTGTCAAGTTCCTTTATACAAGTAGTCCTGATAATTCCCTGACCTGAGCAAGCCTGTCTTCGTGTGTCCTTGTTTGTTCACAGGGGTGTTTGATAAATAGAGTCATGTATATAAAAGTCCAACACAAGCCTGTCATACCCATAGAGGATGTTTGCCCTCACATTGGTGCTGACAGACATCTACCGTCCAGGTGGTTGTCTTGGGGTCCATGTGTGAGGCTACTCTGCACAGGTCTGAAGAAGGGTGACTGGTACAGGGACCCACTGTGGGCAGGCCGAGGAGGGATTTGTCTTCTATCCTCCATCTAGGGAGGCTCTTTTCTTCTCTTTGTATTTAGACTCCTTTCTGAAGCCCAGAGTACAGGAGAGTAGGGAACATCACAGTGTTTCTCTGGGTCTTTTTCTAGGGTTTCCTTCCCACTCTCCGGTCTGGCTTGAAAGTTTCCACTCCGGCAGCCCACCCATTGTACAACTTACCCTCAGAAAGTATCTCAGGCTCCCAGTTGTTAAGTGGCCATTGAGCCAATAATCTCAAACATCAGAGGAGCATTGAGTTCTTCTCAGCAGATCCAGTGGCCCAAAGGGCTGGCTCCATCTATTAGGCATGAAGAAGGTAGGGCTCCCTCTGCAGCAGGGGACCTAGGCACTCAGTGGGTTTTTGAAATCGGAGAGAACCCATTACAGGCAGAGGGGATGAAATGCACTCTGCCTTACTCCCAGAGCTTGGTTTACCTGCCACCTCCCTCCACACACACCACACTCCCACCAAAGAACCAGAGCTGGCATGAAGGTGAACTCAGGTCTGCTGACTTTCATCCAGGGCACTTCTGAGTACAAAGAACCCCACCCACTCCCAGGCTCCCCAGAGCAGCATCAAAGCCAGCACTAGGAGAAAGAAGTTGAATTTGTCTTTCTTTTTCTATTCTGATCTCATTAGATTTCCAATAGACTTCATGCTTTCTAATGCATTTTCCACACAAAGATGCTTGGGGTTTCTTGGAGCCCTCACAGACACAGATGAGACAGGCAGGCTGTGGGGGAGTGGGTTCAAGGCAGGAGGCTGGGCTCTGCAAGCAGGGATAATTGCTAGCAGGGAGCCTTGGGTGTAGAGGAGGCAAGGTCGGGTGCGAGCCCCAAGGGCTGCTGCTCTGGAGGAAGACTCCTGGAAATGTGTCTGATATTCAGGAACACTGGCCCTTTCCCCACTCTGCTCTGTGCCCACCTGTGCAGACTGGGGCAAGGACATCTGCTTGTCTAGAGCAGAAGGACTGGAAGTCCCCCTTAGGCTCAGTGACCCCCAATAAAGCAGCACCTGTGCTCAGA
This sequence comes from Peromyscus eremicus, assembly GCF_949786415.1. Lineage (NCBI taxonomy): Eukaryota > Metazoa > Chordata > Mammalia > Rodentia > Cricetidae > Peromyscus > Peromyscus eremicus. The sequence goes on along the minus strand of NC_081422.1, from coordinate 96,289,364 downwards.
TCCTCACACCCTTCTAGCTGCCACACCAGGAATCTCCTGATACCAGGAGTAAATGAAGCCTGGGCAGAGGAGGGAGCTAGGGCAGAGGACGGGGCTAGTGCAGGCTCCTAGACAGGTGTAAAGATGAGCTCCTGGTGCCATGTGCTGCTCAGGATAGCTTTGGAGAGTGCCCTCCATGCCAGCAGATGACCCTGCATGAGGACTGTTTATAGGAAAAAGGCTAAAGGAATGAGAACAAAAGCCAGAGGCCAAAAGAAAGCTGTGGGGAGCCTCTGGGAGGTGACCTGGAGCCTCCAGCATCTAGCACTGAGGCCATCCTTGCTGTCTCCATTCTCCTTTGACCGTCCTCTCTTCCCTCTCTATTCTCTTCTCCTTTGAGGAGTTTCTGGTGTACCTCAACAGTTAGTTCCAGTTATCAAGTCCCTGATGCCTTAGCTCCCAGTTCCGCATGCTCTCTAGAACCAGATGACCCCGAGAAAGGGCTACATTATGTCTGTGTCACTGATTTGTTCTGTCTCCTTCTTCTTTCTGTGCCCCTCTCCCTCTGTCTTTCTCCATTTGTCCCATTGTGTGTGTGTGTGTGTGTGTGTGTGTGTGTGTGTGTGTGTGTGTGAGAGAGAGAGAGAGAGAGAGAGAGAGAGAGAGAGAGAGAGAGAGAGAGAGAGAGAACAAGTGTGTGTGAGCATCTGAATGGAGCCCAGAAGCTGATGTCAAAGGTCTCCTTCAGTCATCATTCCCCGACCCCGTATTTTTTGAGACAGGGAGTTCTCCAGTTTTGCTGGACTAGCTGGCCAGCAAGTCCCAGAAACCTACCTGTCTCTGCCTCCCAGTGCTGGGTTGAGAGTTGTATGCCCTACGCCCAGCTTATTTTTTTCCCCACGGATTCTCTTGTTCTCCCCCCCACACACTCCCCTTCCCTTCCCCCCAGCCCACCCCCCATTCCCATCTCCTCCAGGGCAAAGACTCCCCTGAGAATTGAGTTCAACCTGGTAGATTCAGTCCCCTCCTCCCAGGCTGAGCCAAGTGACCCTGCATAAGCCCCAGGTTCCAAACAGCCAACTCATGCACTGAGAACAGGACCCGGTCCCACTGCCTGGGTGACTCCCAAACAGATCAAGCTAATCAACTGTCTCACTTATCCAGAGGGCCTGATCCAGTTGGGGGCTCCTCAGCTATTGGTTCATAGTTCATGTGTTTCCATTCGTTTGGCTATTTGTCCCTGTGCTTCTTCCAACCTTATTTTTAACACTAGTTCTAGGAATCAAACTCGGGTCTTCACATTTGTGCAGTCAGCCCTTTCCCGACATACAACCTCCCCAGAGCCTCTGTGCTCTGCTCCTAGTTTACCCCCTATCTTGTCTCTTCCCATATTCCCCACTCTGAGGAAGTCTAGTTCCCTCCCGTCTGGCCTCCTTCCCTCCTCAAAGGACTCGGCCATCTTGGAGCTGGCTCCCCTGTCCATCTAGTCAGAGGGGTCCATCCTGTCACCTTTCCATTTTGGTCACTCTTCCTCACAGGTTCTCGGAGTGCGGTGACCACATTGTACAAGGTCACAGTCAGACTCCCTGGTACGTGTGCACTGTGTCGTGCTTGTCTGTGTCTACACACATATACTGTATGAAGCACAGCTATACAAAAGCGTGCCCTTTCATGGGACACCCCCAGAAAATGGAGCCCCCACCTGCTCAGGCCATGGTGGGAATCCTTTGTCTTAAAGGTTAGCGGCTTCCATTTAACTCGTTTATTTTAGTGAGTTTATTTTTCTCTCTCAACTGGAAAATCACATTTGATCAGCTGTAGAGAGCAATCACATACTGAAATATTGGATTTTGCCCACAATGTGCCCCCTCCAAAACCAGTGGTTCTCTGGGGTGAAACCAGACCTATAGGGTGGTTAGGGGAATAGGCCAAGTGAAAAATCTTAGCTGGACCACACACAGACAGATTGGGAGACAGAGGAATGAACCTGGAAAAAGCCAGGTAGTGCAGAGCACAGGAGCCCTGAGCTTCTGGGTTGGGGCTGATGCATTCTGTCCGTCCTTCAGTCTTCTGGGTTGGGGCTGGTATTCTGTCTGCATCAACAGTCTTTCTCAGTCCTCTCCTCTTAGCTTCGCTTGCTGAATGTGGCGGAAGGTGAATGAGGTACCCTCATCCCAACACTGATGTCTAACTCCTCTACCCACTGGGCCGTGCTGTGAATGGGAACAATGGCTTTCCTGGCAGACACTGGGTTCTGCCCACCTTTCTTCTGTCTCTGCCTCGCTGTCACCGAGCATCTTCATGCCTTAAACAGGAGGGCCAGGCCCCACTAGGGGCTCTGTTGCTAGCTTCTTTTTATTTCTTTTACCACTGTTGCAGTTCTTGGGGGAATATCTTGGGCTCTTCCTCCCTCCGGGCATTAATGCCACCTGGAAAGCATCTCTTGGCCTTTGCCCATATTAACCTCTGAGGTAGGCATCATTCTACTTCCCTGAAGGTTTCTCCATCTATTCTACCCATCTCACCATCATTGGTAAAGCCATAGACTCTAAAATCATCTCACCTGGGACTCACTGGTCCCCAGTATCAAAAGCTAAGCATGCTTCTTCAGCATTAGCTGTCACTGCCTCATCCCACCCACTTGCCTCTTGTAACTGGGGCCCTGCCACAGCATCCCAAGCTCCACAGAGCTCAGGTTCCTAGTAGATGGAAGTTTTTCAGGGAAGGGTTCTATCCAGACTGATGCAGGATGCTTGCTGTGTATCCCCTACAGGACTCCTCAGAACTTGCATAGTCCAATGTGCTGTTCACCTTGCAATAGTTTAATGGAGAAACATTGGTGACAGTGGCCAGCAGATCTGGCTTTCAATGCAGTTAAGTGTGACATTTTCTCTGGACTTGTTTGATCACAGGAAGCTTTTCTTTAAGAATACCCAGTGACACCTGAGCAGAATGCAATGGAAAGAAGGGGTACGTGAAAGGCAGTAGTCCTTCCCATTCAAGTCCATGAAAATCAAACCATATGGAGCTTACCAAGGCAGTTGCATCGGCCAGCGTTTCTCACATACCTTGCGCATTGTGTCCATCAGGCTGGTCCCCTGTGTCCAGTGGCTTCTTTTTTTTTTTTTTTTTTTTTTTTTTTTTTTTTTTTTTAAATTCTGTCCTAAGGTAAGAAACCAGGAAACTTAGGCCCAGCTTCTCTAGAAGGTTTACATCAGAGTCAGGAAAAATATCATCTTGGTGGAGTTGCCTCTGAGTGGAACACAATCATTTACTGCTCCACGGCTGCTAAGCTGACATTTAGAATTCAGGTGTCACTAAGAGTGCCTGAGTACCACATTCCCTGGGATATTGTGACATGGGTCAATTTTCTCCTGTGGGACTGCTCCCTGGCAGCTCACACTATTACAAGCAGGTCTACCAATTAACTTGAACTCCACCTGCTTGAAACAACTCAAGAAACACAGAGTGGAGAAAGCAGGAGGGAGAGGAAGGAAAGGGTCATGGTGACAGCGACGGGAGAGGAGAGGGAATTAGGCAGCACCTTATTCCTGCTGCAAAGCCTGTCAGTGTGTCCAGTGTTAGGGAGGCAGGGCTTCACCTGCTTTAGGATGGACAGCTATGTGCACAATAATGCGCTTGATGAGGATGGTGACAATCTAGTAATAAAATAGCATCCAGGGGCTTAAGGGACTAGAGGAGCTAGAAAGCCTTTTAACACTGAAATATAGAGATATAGACTCTCTGCATGCCTCTGTCACCCTCTGACCTTGATCATGTCCCTGTGGCACTAGTGTGCCCATAGATGAGATGGAAGTCCATCTGACCACTGATTCTCAGATATAGTGACCCTAGGCTCCTAGATGGCATTGTGTGTTAGTGAAGAGAGCCAGAGGCAAGCCATTGAAGTAGTGGGAAGTAGGAGTACCAGAGTGCTCTTTGCACCCTCTCACAAGCCTTCTGTGGTGATTTGGGTCACATATAAGAAAAAAAAACCCTTTAAAGTGTTTTCATAAATTCATGCACACATCTCTACTATCTTATTTTAAAACATTTCATCACCCCGAAAAGAAACCCACATACATTCACCTGCCACTCATTGTTTTCAGCACCCTTAAGCCTTGGCAGCCATGATCTATTGTCCGTCTTTGTGGACTTGCCCACTCTGAACATTTTGTATCAATGAAGCTACATATGCATGGCCTTTTGTGACTGGCTTTGCTCACTTAACACATTTTGAAGTTATCCAGGTGGTAGCTTGTGACTATAGCAAGGAACCTCATTCCTCTCTACAACTGAATAATATCTCAGTGTATACATATCCTACATCTTGTTTATCTGTTTATCAGTGGATAGAGATTCAATTTATTTCTATTTTTTGACTCCTACAAACAGTGCTGATGTTGACACTTGTGCACAAGTTTTTGTGAGGACATAGCTTTTCTGTTTTATTGGGTATATAGCTGGGATTGGGATTTCTGGGTCACACACTAAGCCTATTCTTAGCTACCAGAACTGATAAACTCCTTTTCAGTATCATTGCATCCCAGCCAACAATGTCCTCGTTGCTTTTATTGTCCATCTTTCTTATTATAGCCATCCTCCTGAATGCAAAGTAGTATCTCATTGAGGCTTGGCTTTGCATTTCCTTAATGATGTTGAATTGTCTTTTCATATGTTTATTGGGGCCATTGGGATATCTTCAGAGATGTTTATTCTATACTTCTGCACATTTTTAAATTGGGCTATTTGTCTTTTTATTGTTGAGATATAAGAGTTCTTTACATACCCTTATTGGTACAGTCTTATCAGATATATAATTTACAAATATTTTTTCCCATTCTATGGTTTGTCTTTTCACTTTCTTGATAGTGTCCTTTGAAGCATGAAAGTTTTTGATTTCGATGAAATCCAATTTACCTATTATTTCTTTTTGTTGCTGTGCTTTGGTGTTGTAGCTGAGAAACTCATTACCCCATCCAAGGACATGAAGATTTATGCCTGTGTTTTCTTCAAAGAATTTTGCAGTTTTAGCTTTTTAAATTTGGGTCTTTCATCCATTCGGAATCAATCTTTATAGTGCACTCTCACATGGTAATCAATTCAATTAAAGCCAAAAAAGACCCCAAGATTTGGGCTAAGGCAAACCCTTCTTTGGGTCACTAGTTGTACAAGCTCCAAGTGAGGTTCTCTGTTGCCATTCTTTCAGGCTGCTGGCCTTGCCAGAGTGAGGGGTTCCTCAGAACCAAGGAAAAAGATTTTGGAAGAAGTGTTTCTGCAGAGTCCTGACCAATGGGAGATATCCCAGTGCAGCCGGGTGTGCCTCTTTTTTCCAGTGTGAAAGCTTTGGGGGCATGAGTAATGCACTCTTGAATGCTGTTCCCCTCAAAAGCCAAGGAGCCTTCCTTTGCTGGTGTGACTTGGCTTTGCCATGGCTTGTGGCTTTGGCATGATCTTCAACAATTCAGAAGGATTTCTGGCAGAACTATAAGGGAGCCCAGGATCCGAGTGTTCATTTTCTTCAACTGAACACAAAGACAAGGCCATCTTCATCTGCAGTCTTTTGGGGTTGACTTGGTCCAGGAAACCACAGCATCAGCTAAGGAGCCGTACAACATGAAACTCAGATACCGATTCAGGAACCCAGAGAAGAGAAATCTCTTACGACTGGGTTAAGACATGTGGAGGCTTCATAAGAATAAAATGACTCTTGAAGAAGATAGGGCTTGACTATGCTGAGAGGGAGACAGGATTTGTGTGGTTTCTTTCCAGCCTTCACAAAGGAAAGCTACAGTTTCAGAATGAGTTGTGGTAGTGGACCTGAGTGTGAGGATTCCTATACTCCAGGTTTTGGGGTTTGAAAATGTAAAGCGGTTTGACACCTCCTTCTGTTCCAACACCATTTCCTTGGAGGTTCTGGGGGCCTGCTCTTTTTTTTTTTTTTTTTTTAAATTTTCTTTCTTTTTTTTTATTTTGCGATACAATTCAGTTCTACATATCGGCCACGGATTCCCTTGTTCTCCCCCCTCCCGCCCCCCTCACCTTACCCCCAGCCCGCCCCCCATTCCAATCTCCTCCAGGGCAAAGCCTTCCCCACAGACTGAGATCAACCTGGTAGACTCAGTCCAGGCAGGTCCAGTCCCCTCCTCCCAGACCGAGCCAAGGGACCCTGCATAGGCCCCAGGTTTCAAACAGCCGACTCATGCAATGAGCACAGGACCCGGTCCCACTGTCTGGATGCCTCCCAAACAGATCAGGCCAATCAACTGTCTCACCCACTCAGAGGGCCTGATCCAGTTGGTGACCCCTCAGCCATTGGTTCATATTTCGTGTGTTTCCGTTCGTTCGGCTATTTGTCTCTGTGCTTTATCCAACCTTGGTCTCAACAATTCTCGCTCATATAAACCCTTCTCATTCTCGCTAATTGGACTCCCAGAGATCCACCTGGGGCCTAGTCATGGATCTCTGCATCCAGATCCCTCAGTAGTTGGATGAGGTTTCTAGCACGACAATTAGGGTGTTTGGCCATCCCATCACCAGAGTAGGTCAGTTCGGACTGTCTCTCGACCATTGCCAGCAGTCTGTTGTGGAGGTATCTTTGTGGATTTCTGTGGGCCTCTCTAGCACTTTGCTTCTTCCTATTCTCATGTGGTCTTCATTTACCATGGTCTCCTATTCCTTGTTCTCCCTCTCTGTTGTTGATCCAGCTGGGATCTCCCGCTCACCCAAGCTCTCTTTCCCTTGACCCTCGCCCTTCATTACCCCCACTCATGTCCAGATTGTTCATGTAGATCTCATTCCATTTCTCTGTCATTGGGCGATCCCCGTGTCTTTCTTGGGGTCCTGTTTTCCAGGTAGCCTCCCTGGTGATGTGAGTAGCAGTCCAGTCATCCTTGTTCCACATCTAGTATCCTGCTATGAGTGAGTACATACCATGTTTGTCTTTCTGAGTCTGGGATACCTCACTCAGGATGATTTTTTCTAGATCATATGGAAAAACAAAAAACCCAGGATAGCCAAAAGAATCCTGTACAATAACACAACCTCTGGAGGCATCACGATCCCTGACTTCAAGCTGTACTATAGAGCTACAGTAATAAAAACAGCTTGGTACTGGCATAAAAACCGACATGTGGACCAATGGAATCGAATTGAAGACCCTGACATTAATCCGCACACCTATGAACAAATAATTTTTGACAAAGAAGCCAAAAGTGGGGGCCTGCTCTTAGTGCTTTAGTTTGGAAAGGAGTGGGAAAGCTCATAGCTCTAAATGCCATCTGTATGCTAATGACACCTCAGTTTGCATCTCCAGCCCAGCCCAGAGTGATATATTCACCTGTGGACCTGACAGCTCCCCCCCACTCCCACCCCCCATGGCCGATAGGCATCTTACACAGTGTGGGCCACACAGAGCTCTGGGCTTTCTCCTCCACGTCCTTTTCACCATCTGAGTGCATGGCACTACCACAGTTTGGAACTTAGGCAAAGTTAGGTGATTTTTTTTTATTCCATTCCTCAACAGCTTCCTCACCGTGCTTTCAATCCAGCTGCAAATTCTAGGGGTTCATCTCCAGAGCAATAAACAGTCTGCACCTTGGTCTCTCTCTTACTTCTGTCCTTGCCTCCACTAATGTCTGCTGTTCACAGCCATCAGATGCCGGCCTCAGAGAACCAATGAAATCAACCACTCTGAACTTTAAAGCAGTCTTCTTTCACAGTCAAACCAAATTCCTTTTCCCATTTTCTGTTTTCGGGCTGATTCCTCCCATGCCCAGCCCCCTAACCTACAGACACCCCAGCCTCCATGCTGTTCTGGAACATCACATAATCATACCCACCCCAGGACCTTAGCATTTGTCACAGCTTCCCCCAGACAGGTCCTTCATGTATTTGTTTGTATTTATTTATTATTTGTGTGTTTGAGTCTGTGTGTGTGTGTGTGTGTGTGTGTGTGTGTGTGTGTGTGTGTGTGCACATGCATGGAAGCCAGTAAAGGACATTGGATGCCCTGTTCTGTCACTTTTTGTCTTATTCCTTTGAGACAAAGTCCCATATTAAACCTGGAGCTAGGCTGGGGGATTAGCCCCAACAATCCCCCTGTTTCCCTCCCCTACAGTGCTGGGTTTATAGGCTCAGGAGACCAGGCCTCATATTCTATGTAGGTTCTAGGGATTTGAACTCACATTCTCATGCTTATTCAGCAAGCTCTCTCACGCACTGAGCAGGCACCTCAATCCTAGGCAGGTCCTTTGTGTGGCTGCTTCTGACTTTCCCTGACCTAGTCTAAGGGACTATCCCCTTGGCTCCCTTCCTTCCTTCCATTGGCCCTGTTTTTTTTTTCTTTAAAAGGATGTTTTTATTGCATTTACTTTATTTTTGTTTATGTGTGTGTAGGCATGGGGTATGTGTACCCATGCCTGTCATGCAAGTGTATGGAGGTCAGAGAACAACTCGGGGGAGTGGGTTCTCTCCTTCCGTCATAAGGGCACAGGGATCCAACTCAGGTCATCGGCTAGGGGACAGGCACCTTTTCCCACTGAGCCATCTCCAGCTCTACTCTATCTACGCCATTTGCAATGGAGCAAACCACTGTCTGAAACTTTCTTGCTTGCTTCCCAAGGCATTGGCTGTCTTCTTCCTTCTTACCCTTCAGAGCTGTGGAAACTCCAGTGAGAGGACTAGTCCTTCCTCTCCCATTGTCTGCTTTTGTAGGGCACCCTATCTACTTGTCATCCAACAGTAGTTCAAATAACTTCTGAGTATAGTCATAATGGAAAATTTAAAATATGCACGAAAGTAGAGAACCCACTTCCCTCCCATCATTCAGCCTCAACAATTATTAACCCAAGGCCAATCCATTTCTCTCTTGCCCTTATGTTGAAGCAAATCCAATATATCATATCATTTTATCAGTAAATATTTCAGAGTGTATCTCTAAAAGATAAGGGCTTTTTAGAGAAAATCACCACAAGTCCATTATCATATCTAAGAGAATTTACAACCCTCCCTGGCTGCCATCAGATATGTAGGGAGCCTTCAGAATTCCCTGAGTGTCTCATTTTTCGTTTTTATTTGTTTGCATCTGGTGTCTAAAAAGGTCCTTAAATTGAAATTGGCTTATTGTACCTTTTAAGTATCTTTTAAGTTATCTTTTAATCCATATTTTCTCTGTGAGTCTATTGAATTTTCTTAAAATCTGTCCCTTAAAGAAACCAGGCTGTCTGTCCCACAAAGCATGTCCTGGTCTGGGTTGCCCAGCTGCAGTATTGTCTAGTGGGTACATTGGGCCTCCTCATTTCTTGTAAAGAGGAAGTTTGAGGCTCCATGGGATCCAGACCGTTTCTTTGGAAACAATACTTCAGCCTCATTTTCTTGCATGGAGCCACAGTGCATCTGTCTGTCTGTCTGTCTGTCTGTCTGGGATGCTGAGGACATGATTCTTATGGCCCAGAATCCAGGATTCCATCAGCATTGCAAAGTGTGAACATTCCACTGCTGCTACTCCTTATGTAGTAACTGGAGTATCTTCATTGTTTAACTTATTCATGTATCTATTATGTATGTACATAACTGTATGTGTACGCATATGCACCTGCATGTGTGGAGGTCAGAGGGCAATATTAGATATCTTTTTAGTCACTATTTTTGGAGACAAAGTCTCATGGAACCCAAAGCTCCCCAATTTGTCTAGACTAACTTGTCAGCAAGGCTTGGGGATCCCCCCATCTCTATTTCCCCAAAACTGGGATTGCAGAAACATGCTCCTGTGTCCAGCTTCTTACATGAGTGCCCGGGTGCCCAGGTGCCCAAGTCAGATCTTGTTGCTTGCATTAGCAGACACTTTACCCATTGAGACATCTCCCCAGCCATTAACTGGAATATTCAAGAAGAAATTTACCTGCATGGAGGGGGTTATATACAAAGGAAAAGCAGATACGCGCCTGATTATTTCTCATGATCACTTTTCAAAATAATGAGTTGGTCCCTCCATCCTCTAGATTAGCGAGGACACTTGTTTCAAGTGTCACTGGGACTGCACAGATTGAAGCACACGTGATGCACTTCAGTGAGTGGGGGGCTTGTTGAGTGAATGGATAAGTGAACACATGCAACTTGAGAACTTCCCACAGATTGCTAGTCTTTTCTTTCTCCAGATTTTTATATGCAAAACCCTTGCATGATTTTGTTTTAGGGTTAATTCTATTCCTTAAATATTTCCTTAGTACTCTGGGGTTTTATTGAGTAAATAGAACCCAGTCCCTGCTGTTAGGAATACTTTTACCCATCTGCTACTGAACACAACAGTTGCAATTAGATCTTGACTTATTTCATTACTGAAAGCAACTGATGTGTTTCTCTCCCGGGTAGACACTGGTTACCAGTCCAGAGTCACCCTGCTGACCTGCTTGCCCTGGAATCCTCTGCTGTGGCCTTGTTTCTGTTTGTTTCTTATGTCTGTCTCTCTCTCTCTGTCTCTCTCTCTCTCCGTCTCTGTCTCTCTCTCACTTTCTGTGTGTGTGTGTGTGTGTGTGTGTGTGTGTGTGTGTGTGTGTATGTGTGTGTGTGTTAGGTGTACATGTGTGCATGTACTTGTGTGCATGTGTGTGTGCTCCCAGTGTTGGTGTGGCATGCACATGTCATATGTATGTGGAGGACACAGGTAGACTGTCTTCCTTGACCAGGCTCCACTTCACTTTCTGAGACAAGGTCTCTCACTCAAGCCAGAGCTCACTGGTTTGATTTGACTAGACAGGCTGGCCAAGGAGCCCCAGGGATATTGCTGTCTTGGCCTCCTCCCCAGTGCTGGGTTACAGATGTGTGCTTAGCTCTTGGCTTTTGTGTGGTGCCGGGAATCTAAACTCATGTCCTCAAGCTTGTGTGGCAAGCATTTTGCCAACCGAACCATTGTCCATGTGGCAAGCATTTTACCAACTGAAACATTGTCCAAGTCCTAGATTTTAGCTTTTTTTGAGACAGAGTCTCATACTGTAGCCAAGACTGGTTGGATCTTACTATGTGCCCAGGCTGGCCTTTAAGTTCATGCATCTGCCCCAGCATCCTTCCAAGCACTGGGATTATAAATGTGAGCCACTCCGCCAGGCTTATGCTGTGGCTGTGGGCTACTCTCCTTCCCCTCTGAGGCTAGTGTCTCTACCTGAATGGAAAGGGATGGCACTAGCTCATATCAGGTCCTTTCCAAACTTCACAAGTTGGAGTGCTATGTCTCCTTCCTTCCTACTACATGTTACCTGTAAGGGCCACATGAACAACATTAAAGGGCTCAAACAAGGCAAATGCAAGGCCTACACAAGGAGGATGAAATGGTACCCCCAAGGTAAGCCGTACGTATAGTCCAGACAGCTACTCAAAAGGAGCCGTGGTGAAAAGGCTTGCAAGTCTCTATGGGTTTTCCTTAGTATATTCCTGGGCTGTGGGGGGAAACTTCAGTTGCCCACTAGATTAAGAAAGGTTTATAGGGGTATCTAATGGCTTCTGAAAGAGCAAAGTCTAGAAGCTAGGTACAGGAAGTTGTTTGGAAGTCTAGCTCACAGCTACACTACCCTCAATGGACCCAGGGACTCCCCTTGGGACTGTAACACCTTGAGTTGTCTCCACCTCCCACCTGCCACCACTGCCCTCCCTGGAGGCTGGGGCCACTTTGCCAGTGCCCTGGCAGCACCAGCGTCTGGGAATTCAGACAACTAGACTGCCAGAATCTCCTGGCATTTTCCTTTTGTCTGCCAGGGTTAGATTGCCTGGGAATCGATAACAGCACTCTGGGAGCTTTCTGATGAGCAGGCTTGCCACTGGGCTGTTGTCTGTGCTCTGTCCTCTGGTTTCATAGCCCTGATTTCCCCATTTCTGTCAGCATGTGGCTCCAGTCCCTGGGGAGAAAATCCGTTTATCTGATGTTTGCATGAAACTGATGAGGTTCTGAGAGGAGGGAGTGGTCTTCTTCCCCACCACAGCATCGCTGCTTCCAGTGGCTAGAGCCAAGGGAGTCTGTGCTCTCTTTGGGACAGGGGCTTGACTAACAATGGGGTGTGGTGGCTTATAGGGCACCCACTCCTCCTCTCAGAGGAGTTGGAAGAGAAATGCAGCCAGCAGGGAGCTACTGTCCTGCCTCTTCCCCATCACCCTCCCCCCATCCTCACAGTCGGCTATTAATTCTTGTTGAGGATGAATGGTGGGTAGGCCACAATGAGGGGGATGGAGGGAGGGTTATGTCTATACCTGCAAGGCCCTCACACGGTGGGGAGCCCTCCAATTGTTCTCCTTGGTACTTGTGGGTGCTGTAGTCTTCTCTCCTGTTTGAGGCAGCTGGGGATAAGCAATCAGTCATGTACGTGTTTGGAAATCATCTTGAGAGACAGGCTCCTTGTGCTAGAGGGGAGAATGTGGGGTCAAGTGTTTATACATGTGTAAGAAAAGCAACCTGAGACCCTTACCTCATACTCCACACAAATATCCATGCAAAAAGGATGAGAGCAAAACAGGAAGAGGAAAGCATAAAGCTTCTGTGAGGGACACCGAGGTGACTCAGCAGGTGAAGCTCCTGTAGTGTAAGCTTGACAGCAGGGGTTTGATTCCTAGATCACACACAAAGGTGGAAGGGGACAACCAAGTCCACAGAATTGTCCTCTGACACGTATAAGCATGCTATAGCACACACACACACACACACACACACACACACACACACACACCAATAACAATAAAAAATTTAAATTTATTTATTTATTTATTTATCTTCTATGTATGTGTGTGTCTGAGTGCGTGCACCATTTGTATGCAGCAGCCCAAGGAGGACAGAAGAGGGTATCAGATCCCGTGGAACTGGAGTTGCAGGTGGTTGTGAGCCACCATGTGGGTGCTGCATATCCAGGCTAGGCCCTCTACAAGAGGAATAAATGCTCTTAACTACTGACCCATTTCTTCAGCCCCAACAACAATAATAACAATAATAAAACGTTGAGAAGTTCTATTGAAAAAATTATAACTTTAGAAATTGTAACTCCTTAGCTATGAATCCGAAAGTGTAACACATAGAAAAAAAATGATGATTTAGATTCCATAAAGTGGAAATTTGGGTTTTTCAGAAAACACCATTAAGAAAATCAGAAGACTGGGGCTGGAGAGATGGCTCAGAGGTTAAGAGCACTGAATGCTCTTCCAGAGGTCCTGAGTTCAATTCCCAGCATCCACATGGTGGCTCACAACCATCTGCAATGAGATCTGGCACCCAATTCTGTATACATAATAAATAAATAAATTTGCAAAAAGAAAAAAGAAAAGCAGAAGACAATACCCAGACTTGATAGAGTCTATTTGCACAGACTATGTCTGATAAGGAACTTGTGATCAAAATAGAGGAAGACACTTAAAGGGCAAGAATAAGAAGTCAAACAACTCAATTTAAAATTAGCAGAATAGACATTTCTGCAAAAAGAGGTGATTAATATATCCAGAGAAAAATGTTCAACATCATTAGTCTTCAGGAAAATGCAATTCAAAACTACAACAACATGCTACTTTGCTAGAATGCACAGAATCTCTGAATCCCCAAAACCCAAAGTCTTGCACAATCCTGACGTGAATGTAAGACTGCACAGCCACTTTGGGACAGTAGTTTGATAATCTCTTAAATTAAACATAAATTTAGTACACGACCCAGCAATTCTACCTCCTCTTGCTACTCAAGAGATTAAAACACTTGTCCAAGAAATGACTTGCATGCAAATGTTCACAGCAGCATTATTTATAATAGGCATAAAGTAGGACTTACACAGCTGTTCACCAAGTAATGAATGGATAAATAGATTGTGGTATATCCATTCAATGGTAATGCAATAGTAAAAAAGGATAAACTTTAACTATATGAGATGTGAGAGAAACAACAGTAAAAGCAATACAGTGAATTTATAGACTATCCAGAAAAGGTAAATCTTTGGAAACAGAAAGTAGTTCAGGGTTGTCTGAAGTAGGAAGTGGGAACTCATGTTTCAGATGGGCACAAGTGACTTTTGGGGGTGATTGAAATTGTTCTAAAATGATATTCTACAGTGGTTGTATAACTCCATAAAGTTACTAAAACCCATCACACTATACATTTACATCAGATTTTATGATACATTAATTATACCTCCAAAAAGCTGTTTAAGAAAGATGGGAGTTAGAGAACAGGGAAGAATAGCCTCTGAACCTCTTAGAGCACGTCTCAGCCTCCTGGAAACATTGATGCCCCCCTCTCAAGTGTGGAGCCACAGAGCTGAGTGCTGGGGACCTGTCACGCTGTCCCTACAGGAATGACAGCCAGAGGCAGCTCCCAAGTTCACCTGTCGGTCTCCGCTGAGGCTCACAGCATCCTACCCAGGCTTCTTCTGGCTGTCACTCACATAGCAGAGGTTCCCCGTTCGATGCTCCCTTCAGCCACTGTGAACCTACTCCTGTCCCAGCAGCCATGTCCCTCCTCTCTCCCAGCTCTCAGGTCCGCCCTCTCCTCCATTGTTCAGAAGCTTGTTCCTATGACAGGTATGCCTGTTTTCTAGTATATACACCACTGGGCCATGGGATGGTGAAGCTGAGATTGGTTAAGAAATAGCTTCAGAGTGAGGGAAAGGGGAGGTGTGGTAGGAGAAGCTGGCAGGCAGATTGTGATGAAGAGAAAATATGAAGGATGTGAGATGGGGACAGCCATAAAGGCTTGGGTGGTGACACATTCCTGGGACCCTACAAGAGGAACCACAGCAGACTGTGGAGGCCCGTCTGGGCGCTATACCCAACAGCTAGAGGAAGAGGCCTGGGAGCAGTGGAGGCCTTCTGCATTTGACTTGGTGGATTTTGAGACTAGAGACACTGCTGCATTCATCTGATCTTTACCATCTGTTTAGTTACTTGCTTCTGTGTATTGACCAGTCCCTCGGAGTTCTGAGACCAAATTCAGAGGCCTTTTAAAAGTGGTAGGAGCTATAGAAAGCACATTGTGGTGACAATTCCTTTAATCCTTACAACGTCTTTGAAGTAGGCACTATTATTGTCTCTCCATTTTGCAGATGCTGGAACTGAGGCCCAGAGGGTAAAGTCAGATGTCCAGGGCCCCAAAAGCAATTAGCTCAGAGCCTGGATTGCAGCCCAAGCACTCACTGTTTCCAGGTTTCTTCTGAGAGTTCATTTGAATGGCTTAGTGTGAGAAGGTTGGAGTCTTCAAGACAAGCTCAGCCATTGTGCCCAACACGGGAAGCAGATGGAAGAAGTGAGAAACACTGCCATGCTCGGTGGCAGCTATGTTCCAAGAGCCCCACCTGCCTGTCTTCTAGAAGGATGGAACCAGACTGGCCTTGACATCCCTGGCCCATGTGGCAAGAAGGACCAGCCTCACACCTAATCCTGTGTCTGTGATGTGCGGTAGTAGACAGCAGGGCCCAGCAGACATCTTTCCTGAGCTCTGCCAAGCTAATACCTGCTTCCATCATAACCATCTAGGGCAGGATTTTTGAAAGGGTCTCTCTTAAGGCCAGTGTGGTGATGGACACGTGGACAGAGGAAGGTTTTACCAGCACTACCTGTGTGAGAGAGGCAGGGCCAGGTGGGAGCTGGTGGGAGCTATCTGCCAGGAAAAGCTGACCATACATCCAAAGTGCTTGCATTAACCAGAGCTGGGCCTGAAAAGATCCAGTGAGGGAAGGATCTTGAAAAGCAGGAGAAATGTACCTTTTTAGTGTGGCTTCAAAGGTATTGCATGCCTATAATCCCAGTACTCAAAGGTATTGCATGCCTATAAACCCAGGAGACAGAGGTGTGGGCATTGCTAACAGTTCAAGATCAGCTTGGTCTACACAACTAGTTAAGGACCAGCCAGAGCTGGATAGTGTGGCCAAACAAATAAAACACCAATTTGATTTAACCTGAACTCTTTGTTGGATCTTGTATGGAGGCTTTCTTGTAGATTGTTGCAAGCTCCCTTTCTTCTCTGTATTACTTTCCTTTTCTCTAGTTCCTACAGCCACAAAGAAGGTCCTTGTGGTAAGAGATCTTGTAATCAGACATCACATCACTCTAGAATATAGCACTCAATGTCTTAACACTGAAACACAGATAATGCCAGTGTTAAGAATGAGACTTAAGTAAAAGCAAATGAGAATGCTAGTGAGCTGCCCATTGTAGAGTCTTAATAGAGAATAGATGCCCAGAGGTTGGGTATTAAGTTGACTGTAGAGCTCTGAGCCTGCAGAACCATTGTGCCTTCTGGACCTGAGCCTCCACTTCTACGGTATCCATGGGTATATTCAAAGGAAGACTCTTGCCTCCATCCAAATGGGACCTGTGACCCCATCATATAAAACCCATGCCTCCATCTAAAAGAACCATGTTTATATTTAATGAAGAACCCATATCACTGCCCATGGGACCATGCCTTCATGGAATTGGGGCCACATGTAGTCTTTTACATGTCCCTGCTGCCACCAGGTCCCTCACCCCATTAGAACAGGCATTCTGAGAGGCTCTACTCAGAAGCCCCATGTTAAAGGAGAGCTCAGTCAGGGCTCTGCCTCCTGGAGCCCAGCTGCTCTTTTCCATGTGGTCCTGGAGAGCTCGGCCTGGGACCCAGCAGCACAGATCTGAGCTTCCTCAGGGAGGGCCATGCTTCTTCCCTCTCCCTCAGCTTGATTATTATTCCTAAAGCCTCGTTATGGAAATTACAAAATAATGGTTCTGCAATTTGTGCATGTGTGGCTGTGTGTATGCTAATTACTGTTCCTGTGTGCCTGCTCGGAGGCACTGCAGTGGAACCTGGAGATGTGGCCCACTCGCCATTGCAACCTTGCCTCTTGTCCTCTTGCCTGTCACCCCAGATGTGACCTTTCTCCAAGTTGTGGGAACAGTCCAGGGTGACTGAGTAGAAATAGCCACTTCAAGTTCATCTACATCTGTAGGACCTAAAAGGGATGCGGAGGTGGCAGAGTCAGTACGACAGGGCAACCCTGAAGCCGGGACCATGCTGTGACTGAGATCCTGTCTACTGGGAGCAGTTTCGGGAGAGTGCTAAAATGATGAGTGGTGGGGCTCCGATCACATCTTGTCCCATGAGTCCTCAAAGTGGCAACTCCACCTTCCTAGCTTGACCATGTCTCGAGATCTAGGGAGTTCTTTGTAAAGTTTGGGAAGGGGAGGGGTAGAAAGAGAAGAGTTCATGGGGGTGTGTGTGTGGGTGGGGGGTGTATCAGCAAAGTCTGCTGGAGGTGTGATGTGAGCAGGGTGAAGTCTTGGGCTCAGAGAGAGCCTTCAGGAGGAGGCAGAGTGGCCAGGAGAAGGGGGAGGAGACAGGAGGATGAAAGGGAAGCTCTTCTTGTCCGGATCAAAACCAAACTCCTGCAGCTCACTACAAGGTTAATCAGATTTGTATGAGAAGAAATGCTTCCTGGGGCAAGCTAAGCTGGCTTGATTATCAAGGGTGAGCTGCTTCAATCACGTCACCTTTGGGAATAGGTGGGGTGGGGCCGAGGCCAGGGATGCAGGGGCTCCTGTCTGGACAGTCTCAGGAGAGTGCCATTCTGGGCATAGGGAGAATCAGACTGTGAGAAGGCTCCAGAGATCAGGCTGCTGGTGGCAGACAAGTCGGCCACTTTAGGATTTAAACACCACTGACAGGGTGGAGGTCATAGTTAGAAGCTTCAAAGACACTTTCCTGAAGCTTAAGCCAGGCTTGGGATATTTAATCCTCTCTGTACATTGGTTTCCACATCTGTCATAGGGTGTTGGGACAGCCTCTGCCTCAAAGGCTGGTAGGAGACTCATACACAACAGTGTGGCTGGCCCTGAGCACAGTCCTCACCCTGACAGTCCTGGCCCCTGACAGTAATTTGCTGTCTTATCGTGAGAGGTTAACGTGTTGTCTTTAAAACCAAGTGCTATGATTTCTACACGGCATCTGCCATATTATCTCTGTGTATTCGGTACCACTATTACTTCATCCAGCCTCTTCCAATTCAGACAGATGTCTTATGTTCCAAACCTACAGCCAACTCCACCTGGAAACGGAGGAGTGGACCCTGTGATGGGGAGGAGAGAGAGATGGGGCTCCTCACACCCCCTCTCCAATCCCCAAAAGAACAATGGAGTCTTTGCAACATTTTGCAATCCTGCTACTTCCAAATTCTCAGAAAGTGAGGCATAAGTCTGGGGAAATTTTTAAGGATCTATTTTAGAAGAAAACCTGTTTGTTACATTTCTGGGGGTGGGGGAGAGAGCAAAGGGAATTTTTATAAGAATATTCCAGGTTATTTCAGGTTGAATTGGATTTTTTGTGTAAGAATTGAAATGCTTGCGAAAGTTCTTGTGCCTGGGATCAAACCCAGAGGGTTCAAAAACGCTAGCAATGGGGCTAGAGAGGTGTCAGAGCGATGGCTCAGTGGTTAAGAGCACTGGCTGCTCTTCCAGGGGGCTTGGATTCTAGTTCTAGCGCTTACATGGTAGCTCACAACTGTCTTTAAGGCCAGTTCCAGGGGATCCAATGCCCTCTTCTGGCTTCTGTAGGCACCTGTCACACACTGGGAAGTACAGATTACATGCAGTCTACACACACACACACACACACACACACACACACACACACACACACACACATAAAATAAAAAAGTAATTAAAAATATCCTAGGCAATGCAATGATGCTTACCACTGAGCTATATCCTCAGCCCCTTTGTAAAACTCTAAGTTCAGGGAGCCAGAGCTCAGGCTAGGTGACTAGGTGTTCTAAGGTTAGCCACTAACTTTCAGGGGTCAGTAACCGAAAGCCCTAGCCAGTGACAATCATGGCCACCTCTAGTACTAAAAAGCCAAGGACACATAGAAACCTCCTGGTACTTTCTGAACTTTCCCAATACCCCACCCCACCCCCTGTGTCTTGCAGGAACTTTTTCATCGGGGAACTCTAATCCACGCCTTTCAGCCTGGCTTTCTGGGAAATGTAGTTCTCAGCCTCCAGGCGGTGAACCTGAGATGGGACTTAGGCAATAATGGGGAATACTTTTCCAACAGATAATTCAGGTGAAGGTGTGAACCTTCTCAGACTCATAAGGCAATGGCTGTGTGTGTGTGGAGTCAAGGCGGCACCTGGAGGCAGGAGACACAGAAGGATGGACAAGGATAACGGTTTTACTGCGTGCAGGCAGCTCAGAGTCGCGCAGTTCCTGGAGCAAGACAGAGGAAGCAGAGGAGGTTCCTGCGTGCCTCTTCATGAGGCAGATGGAACAGCAGCAGGAGTGGGGAGATCCTAGCAGAAGGCCCAGGCTGGAGAGGAGCGAGCGATGCCGGCTCTCCTTAGCATGGGTGATTGGCAGAGGAGGAGGGCTTAAACAAAGTCCTTCATTACCGCAAAAGACCCCTGCAGAGAATGGAAATGTTGCGGAAGCTGGGAACAATGCAGAATCACTGTGGCTTCAGTAGGGGCATTGTGGTCAGACATGAGATCCAAAGATAGAAGTACAGTCCAACAGTTAACAAGGACCCAAGACCCTGACAAGGACCTGAATTGAGTGGCGCCTTGAGCACAGCAGTGTACAAAGTTGACTTACTCACAGGAGTTCAGTGAGAAACACCAAAACGGTGATGATGGTGATAATGGTGATGATGGCGATGATGAAACATGGGTGTGGATTATACAAATCACCTGAATTACCAACGGTCCATCTTCAGCAGCCATATGAAGTTGGTTAGCACTGCTATTATTTGAAATTTATAGGTGGGGAACCTGAGGCTTCCAAAGATTAAGGACTTACCCACCGGCATTCCCCATTCCCTCCAGCTCCACACCCTACATGGCTCTGAGGGAGCATTCTGGAAGAAGATGTCAGCTGGGGGATGGGGATGCATTCATGGAAAGAGTGCAGTCGGAGGGAAGCTGTAGTGAGTAGGATGCATTTCAGGGTTATCTGTGGTAGTGAAGGCACTCCAGATAGTGGGCTGTGTGTGAAAAAATATCTTAGATCTTAAGAGTCATATAGCAGGGAGAATTAAAAACAAAACAAAAAAACGCATGTCAGCTCTTAAAATGCTGTGTGTACCCAGGTGTGTTTTCATTCCACAGGAGTCTACAAACACTGCTTAGGGGTTGACAGGCAAAGATGCACAGGCTACTCTCAGCAAGTTGATGGAGGGAGGGGGAGCTGGCAGGGGAGCAGGCAGCGATACCCATACCTAGGGCCGGGTGTTCTGTGATTGAGGCACGCAGATGCCTGGGCCTGGCGTAGAGCAGAATGGGTTTCAAGGAAGAGGGCCCTGAGCAGTTTCCGCTCCTTGGGTAACCTGATGTGTGGGCAGAGGAAGCCGAAAACTTTGTCCAGGCATGTTCCCAGGGAGTCAGCCCCCCCTTTGCTGTGAACTTAGCTCTGGAGAAGTAAGGAGAGTGAGGAGCTGCATAGGAAACAGGGCTCCTCCCCTGTGTCAAGGGACAGTGAAGATTCAGGTCAGGGCTCTGGGCCCTACTGTTGGGAGGAGCCATAAAGGTGTTTAGACGGGAGAGGGCCATGGTGTGGGATCCCCCTGGCAGGCACAGACGGCTAAGCTACAGCTGGGAAAACTAGAGAGCTAATGAGAGGTGAATTTCTAACCAAGACTGGAGTAGAAAGTGGGGGGATTGGACTACAGCCCAGAAGGTAAGAGAGCAGGATGTGGTGATAGTTGAACTGGGAGAAGAGGAGCCTAGGGAGGCTGCAGGCTTTGGGGCAGGCGTTGTGAGCCATCCAGAGGACAGAGGTTGAAAACACAGGAGAGCCCGACGTGGTGCTGAATACCTACAGCCCCAGCACGCAGGAGGTGGCATCAGGAGAGTCAGGAGTTCAAGGCTGTGCTTGACTACATAGGGAGTTAGAGGCCAGTCTGGATTACTTGAAACGCTGTTCAAAAATCAGGAAAAGAGAGAGAAGGGGAAAAAAAGGACAAGATAAGAAGTTAGGTTGAAACCATCAGGACAGGAACACTAGGCAACAGGGCCGAGTCAGTCCCATCAGGAGCACCTCCTCCTTGACTGGGCAAGACAGGTGGAGGAGATGGTGCTCCCACATGCTGCTCTCACACATCTCCAACTAGGGATTTAATTAGGTGTGTAGTAGGCAAGAGGTAGTGTCAAGTTAATGAAAAGCCTCCACATTCAAAACAATAATACAAGGAAATGAATCCCTTGAGTGCTGTGCCTCTCCTACTCCAGACGCTGGTGCACAGGGAGCCCGCAGCTGATCTGTCCTGGGACCGACCTTCCTTTCCCCAGAGTGGGTGTGAGGCAGCACCATGGGTGTACTTGTGGTGGCAGCATTATAGACAGGCTGCTTCTGCTACTGGCTAGGTTTCTCCCTCTGCCTGATCTCTTTCTTTCTTTCTTTTTTTTAAGCAAGGATTTTTCTTTCAGCTCAGAGATATGCCAAGAAAATGAAATAAATGTAAAGAGAGAGAGAGACCAAAGTGTCTTTAATTTGAATGGCTTTTTCCCATGTGAAAAAGCGACCATTCATTGCAAAATATTTATCTTCATTATGCTTGGTCTCATTATTGATGGAGAAGCCCTGCAGACTAATGGGAAAATCTCTCTGGGAGGCCTGACTCTGGATGATGAGCTGAGCCTCCACTTTGCCTTTACTATGCAGGGCTGGGCCTACCCTTGGCTTCCTGGGTGCCTGACCTCACCTAGCCTGGAGAAGATGGTAGTCACATCTCAATTAGAGTCATAGTGGCAGGAACAGCATTGACTGGCCTCTGTAACATTAACTGCAGGATAGGTGACTGACAGAAAGCAAGCGTATGTTCAAGGAGCATCATCAGATCTATGAGTCTAGTCTAAGCATTCACTCCACCTTAGAACAAGTGTAGCCCAGGAAGGGCAAATCACTCTGGATACTGCAATGCCCACCTGTGGTTCTGCTCTGTCATTTCCAGGGACTTCTCTGTGGTTCTACCTGGCCACCGTGTCTCCTTTCTTGAGAGGTGTTACAGAACATAATTGAGAATGTGCATTCTTGCTATTTACAAGAAAACCTCGAAAAAACAATCGCAGCATCTTTAGGATGATGGTTGTTGGAGGGGTTTGCACAGGCAACCTTGGGAGCTGTAATTAACATCAGCATCATGCTTTGTACTGGCTCAACAGCACACAGCAAGCTGGGAAGCTGCTCTTGCCCTCCTTCGCCCCATTTCCCAGACAAGCCCTAGGTTCAGATTGGCTGCATCGAAGCCTCCAAGGACTTAGGAACAGCCTCACCAAGACACTAGGTCTTCAGGGCTGACTCTGAAGGTGAATTCAGTGGCCTCACTATTGCCTCCTGTGACATTCTGAGACTTCCAGCTTTCATATGGCCTGCCTTCATCTCCACAGACCCAGGCATGCCTGGTCCAGGCTCCTCTGTGCTCTCACTTGGCGGACGGAGCCAGTTGATGAACATTGGGAGGTATTGAGAACAGCACCGACATTGAGGAATTCCTGGAGGGAGGCTGAGTTCGTCTTTGCAAGCTCGTTACTGGTCTCGGAACTTTATAGCCACACCTCATAAATTGGTACAGTGTGACATTCGGCTGTGCACTGAGGAGATGCCAGGGGTGATTTAGAACTCCTGCGTGTGAATTTCCGCTCTGTGTCAACACGTGGAAAGCTACTAGTAGGAGGGTGCCTTTATGAGTCGTCTCCTTCCTCCTCATTGAGATTGCCCACGTTCAGGCCCAGAGCTGACTGTTCTGAGATGGGTACAGATGCTGGGGCAGGAGGCTGGGCTGCTGCTGGCTCACTGGGCCTGCCTCTGAAGGAATCTGCCAGCCTAGGCAAAGATAGCATCAGGAAGGTCGGATGTGGGTGGCTCCTCTGAGATCTAGTGTGTCAGCATTGTCAGGTATGGCTGGGCACACACATAGCCCACAGCCCCCAGCATCCGGCCCATCCTCCCCACCTCTGTCTTCCCAGGTGACTGGCGTCTCTTGCTAGGCGTCCATCTCAGTGTATTATTAACACCTCCCTCTGCCTCAGACCACTTCCCTTCCCCCAGGGAGTGCTGTGGGTTGGAAATGATGGTCTTTAATCATTTCTTAAGTGACCAGCCCTGAAATCATTTCTTAGAGCCATACACACAAATTAAATCATAAATCCACAGTGGGTCCTGTGAAGGTCTGAAGCGTAGCCCTGATTGAGAGCAGAGAACAGCTCTCTCCATGAAGAAGGCATCTCCTGAGCAGAGGGAAGGCCAGCCTCGGAGAGAATGGAATTCCTTGGCCTGCTTAGCAGAAGGGAGGTGATACTTGGAGGTCGACCCCCTTGCATTTGGCTGGTTCTGCTCTAGACTAAGGTACAGAGGCTGCAGGAGCTAAGGGAGAGGCCCCATCCCAGGGCTAGGAAGGCTGGGAAGCCCCACCAGCCTGAGCTCCATTGCTTCTATAGCCAAACAGCCTTACAGGGGCTTTGAATGACATCAGTGGAGTAGTAAGCAGAGGAGTAGGAAGGGTTACATCACACAGCAGGGTGTGGCAGGGGAGCTGGTGTGGGAACACCAGACAGCCAGAAGCCGGCATGGGAGTGTCTGACACTCCTGGGCCTTGCTCATCTCCAGGCTCCATGTAGTAGTCTTTCTGTTCAAGACTTTCTGGCCTATTTGGGACACCAGGTGTCAGTCCACAGGACAACCTCAGAATCTTTACTAGGTCAATGACGGGCTATCAGCTAGAGCACTAGCCAGCTGACAGACATCTGTGGGCCATTTTACCACCTTTGCACGTTACCCACAGTATTTCTCCTGCCAGGAGTGCATTTCTTTATTCTATTTGCCAAGTAAATTACTGTTCATGCTTCACAACCCACATTACCTATCACCTCCTCCAGGAAGCCTTCCTCTTCCAGTTAATTCCCTGTTCATCTCTCACCCCTAGCTATGCTTCTTGCAGCTTATAGTTTTCATCAGCTTTCAGTTCTACTAGAACTTCTACTAGAGCCTAAAGGACCCAAGTTGGCCTTGAGCTCGCCACCATCCTATCTCTGCCTCCTGAGTCTTGGGGTGGTAGTCAGGGCACAGTGATTTAGTTATTTCAGAATCTACAAAGAGGCTCAAAGCTGGGTGGGAAAGGGATGTGTCAAAACCCTTTGTCTCCTTGAAAAATTCCATGGAAAGTCAAAGTGTTGGTATTGCAATTATGGCCTGATTCCCAAATGGTGAAAGCCTGCTCAGAAACGTGCTCAGCTTGATGAACCGATGCATTTCAAGCCCCCACTGATGAATTCAGGAGTTGAATAGCTGTCATTATGAAATAATTGACATGTCTTGGTGAGTCGCCTTTGTTCCCCTGATGAAATTCTGGGTTCTTATTGAGAATGGAGATACAGCCCTGTTACATGGGAACAATATTGTTTCATGGCCCTTTATCCTGGTCATTAACAAGTGAGCATTGTATGTAGAAATGGGAGAAGGGGGATTCAGTCATGGCATTTCATAGAGTTATAATGATCATTAGCCTGGCTGTGGTGACATCTATGTTCAAAGCCACACAGCTTCATTAGCATTCTCTGTTCTGTACCCTCACAAGGAGAGACAGCAGGGTGGCTACTTCTGTACCTGCCAGCCTATCCTGAAGTTATCTGGGAAGCAAGCATAAACTGAGACACAGTTGCTCTGGGTACCTGGACTGGGGTGTCGGAGAATGTTAACTGTAGGTATGATACGTTACACGAACAGCCAATGTCTTGTTCTCTTGAAGCTTCCCCTGGCACTCATATGAGGTGGGCACAGCTGGTTCCATGCACACTCCAGCCCTCTCAGTGTCTGGCTGTGCAAGCATCCACTGGAGGATGCACTTTCCTTTTCATGTACTTCTTGTACTTCCTTCTTCCTTTGCCCCAGAAGCCACTGGAAAGATGAATTTCCATTCCAGAGCAAGCCTCTGCAGATTTCCTGGTGACCACATCCATACATCATGATTTCATGCCTGGTCAGGAATCCAGGCCAACAGGCCTCAGAGGGGAGCAGAAGCAACATATGACGTAGACTATGGGGGCTGTGTGTGTGTGTGTGTGTGTGTGTGTGTGTGTGTGTGTGTGAGAGAGAGAGAGAGAGAGAGAGAGAGAGAGAGAGAGAGAGAGAGAGAGAGAGAGAGAGAGTGATTTTTACTCCTGGAGACAGATAAAGTAGGGCAAGATGCCCTTGGTGATCAGAAAGAGATTCATCGGTGTCTAAGCCTCTTGTGTGGACTCAGATGCACTTGAACCTGGGCATTTTCCAGTCTTTATCCACATATGCATGAATAAAGACAGCCACAACCTCCACAGACAACATTCCACAGAATATAACTGGAAAGGCTGTGAGTTTGTATGCCAGGCAGAGCCAACTTTGAATTCCCATCCTCTGATGGATAATCTTGTCAACTTACTAGGTTGAGAGTCACCTAGGAGACAAACCTCTGGACATGCCTGTGTTGTTATCTCTATGAAGGGATGACTGAGGTGGGAAGACAGACCCTGGATGTGGGTGGTACCATCCCATAGACTAGACAAAAGTGGAAAGAGAGGGAACGAGCATGGCACCAGCCTCCACCGTGCCCCTCCCCATCCCTTGAATGAGGATACAGGTGATCAACCACATCACACTCCCAATGTGCTGAACTGTATCCCACCCACTGACAGCCCAAGTAACACCATCCTCCTTAGGTTGCTTCTTGTCAGGCATTTGGTCATAACAACTAGAAAAGTAAACAACACAGCCTCTGTCAGAGATTAGCTGGGAACACTGAGCAATTTTAACCCTGCTGATCCTCAGTGTCACTGTTAGCAAAATGAGACTGCTGGTCCATTTCTTATTCAGCCTAGCTGAAAAGAAGAGATATCTTAGTTATATTTGCTTATGATAATCAGAAAGAAATAGTGCAAGATGTTTGTGTTTTTGGGAATAATGGTGGCCAAAGATGTAGCTCAACAACAACATACTTGCCTAATACATGGGACGCACAGGGTAGATCTCTAGCAATACATTACTCAGCCCTGGGTTAGGATGTCTTATGAATTTGGTCTGCAGCAAAGCACGTGCACACACACACACACACACACACACACACACACACCCCTAAAAATGAGGGAGCATAAGGCTCACACAGGCTACTAAATGTATCTGAGCCTAAGTTTCCTGTTTGGAAAAATTATAGCTGGTGTATCTTAGGGCTGCTATGATGGGGTCATGAAGTCATTCTGAGCAGGTGACCTGGCCATGGTGAAAGCTGGCCATTGTTCATTGTTACTATTGTTGTTATTGTGTGAGACAGTGTCTTATGTAGTCTAGGCTGGCCTCCAAAGCGCTGTGCAGCTGAGGGCAACTTTAAATTCCAGATCTTTCTGCCTTCATCCCCCAAGTTTTGAGATTATAGATGTACACCACCTTGTCTGGCTTGTTATTTCATTTGCCTATATGTTGTATGTGGTATTTATACTTGTTAGTGTGAGTATACATATGGAGGTAGAGGCCTGAGGTGTGGATGTGGGGTATCTTTCATTGACCATTTCCCACTCTTGTTCCCTCTGTCCCTCCATCCCTCCTTCCCTCCCTCCCCGCTCTGTGTGTGTGTGTATGTGCGTGCGTGCGTGCGTGCATGTGTGTGTGTGTGTGTGTGTGTGTGTTCATGTGTGTAAGGTGTGAGTGTGGCCATACATGTGCCACAATGTCCATGTGCAGGTCATTGCACAGTCTTTGGTGTTGGTCCTCACAATGTCCATGTGCAGGTCATTGCACAGTCTTAGGTGTTGGTCCTCACAATGTCCATGTGCAGATTATTGCACAACCTTTGATGTTGGTCCTCACAATGTCCATGTGCAGGTCATTGCACAGTCTTAGGTGTTGGTCCTCACAATGTCCATGTGCAGGTCATTGCACAGTCTTAGATGTTGGTCCTCACAATGTCCATGTGCAGGTGATTGCACAGTCTTAGATGTTGGTCCTCACAATGTCCATGTGCAGGTCATTGCACAGTCTTAGGTGTTGGTCCTCACAATGTCCATGTGCAGGTGATTGCACAGTCTTAGGTGTTGGGCCTCACAATGTCCATGTGCAGGTTATTGCACTACCTTTGGTGTTGGTCTTCACAATGTCCATGTGCAGGTCATTGCACAACTTTAGGTTTTGGTCCTCACAATGTCCATGTGCAGGTGATTGCATAACCTTAGGTGTTGGTCCTCCCCTTCCATTTCTTTGAGGCAAAGTCTCTTGTTCTTCACCACTGTGTACACCAGGCTAGCACCTTAAGCTTCCAGGGATTCTCTCCTCTCTGCTTTATACCTTGCTGTTGTAGCACTGAGATAAGTGACATGGACTATTGTCTGACTTTTACATGGATTCTTGGAATCCAAACACAAGTCCTCATGCTTGTGTAGAAAGCACTTTATCCATCAAGCCATCTTCCAAGCCTACCATCTTTAATATTTTAGGATCTCCACTTAATCCAAAGCTCATTACTGGGCTTCAGAGTATCCACCTCTGCTTGTTCCCTGCCTCCCAGCACTGAGGTTACAAGCATGCTCTACTATGCCTGGCTTCCTATTTGACTTCTAAGCTCCTGAATACAGGCCCTCATGCAGGCACCTTACTGACAGGACCATCTCCCCAGCTTTGTTGCTACAATGAATAAAACAACTTTTACTAACATCAAGGCAGTTTTATAGCTGATCTCAATAGTTGGTAACTGGCTTGGGACAGATCTTGCACCCAAGCATCCCATCTTGCTGCATGTCTGTAGAAGATGCCAGTTTTTCATTTTTCATATAAAAGAGGCCTTTGTTAACCTGGCTCCAAACATCTGTCCAAGGGAAAACAGGCTCCTTCCTTAACAGCAGAGGGACCAGTTTCATGTCCACCTGTCTAGCTGGATATCAGTCACTCTCTTAGCCCTGGTCTTGTGACATCTGTTTGCTTCAGGCAAGTCCTTTCTGAATTCATAGCTACTCGGGGCCTGCTCCCTATCTTCCTGCAGGGTCTGTACTCAGTCTGTCCCTCTGCTCTTTCTTAACCTCCCTATGCAGATCCTGTGGAGCTGATTGGCTTTTGCTTCCCTGAGTACACACTCAGATCTAAGCTTGCAAGTGCAACCTCAACACCTCTGATCTTTGTTGTAGGTGCCCCCCTTAATAACACTTAACTGGTACCTCTGAAAGCAATAGGTGAAAACATGTCAAGCCAGGAGGCTGCAGACAGGGAGGACATGTGCTCACTGGAAATTACTTCTCAGCACCTGGGGATAAATGGTCAGTTTGAGAGCATAGCTACCCAGTCTTTCCCATCTTGTTCAACCTACTCAGGCTGCCGTGGTCTGAGATCTCCATCATTCCTTTCACAGCCCTAGGACTAAGCTAAGAGTTGGCCTCACAGCATTGCTCAGAATGGGGTGCCTTCCCCATCCAAAACCTGCATATCTAATTTTATTTGCTCACAGATGCCCTTGGGGTTGGCAGGGTCTAGAGTAAAACTCATAGACCAGGAAAATGGTGTTGGCCAAATCCTCTGCCTTCAGTCTCTGTACAAAGCTCAGGCAAATGTGGGTTGTTCTCTGCAGTTGAACTTGGACACTGTAATGCGTGGGTGCATATAACCATCTTATCTCAGCACCAATCATGGCTCATGGGTCATTCCACTTTCACAGGAGTGACTTTGAGACCTGTAGTGACTCCATTCACCATCCCCGTGTTTGAGGATCCAAGACACTGTCAAATAGACGCCCTGCTGAGGTGTTTGACACTGAGCCAGCTGGACTTGACTTCGATGCCTACCCACTCTTGCCTGCTTGCCCTGCCAAGCTCTTCTCCTCTGGCATTCTGCTAAGTGGGTCCACAGCCATGTCTGTTCTGCCACACAAGCAAGGTCAGCACTGTATAGGCAGGCAGGGCTCTTGTCCCTTATCTGTCCAGACAGCTTTGACGACTCAGCACAAGTATTTCAGCCCCAACGCTTTTGCTTTAACCATTACCACAAAGTAAAAGTCATTTATTTGGTCTGCCTGTCCCCCTTGAATGCTGTATAATATCGTTGGCAGATTTATGTGTTTGTGGCTTGGTGACCTGGGGGGAAGCTGCAGACTCCATGGTGCCCGTTTTTACTCCTGGGTTTCTGTAAAGGTCACAGCAAAATTATTTTATCAAGTACACCACAGAAGGGGGGAATCTTAATCTTACATTTTACTTATGCAGCACTCGACCTTCTCTGGAGATATGGCTCCTCTTAGCATACTTACTTCTACATTATTCTGCTCTCACCAACGCACACCGAGAGCATAATTAGGCGCCTGGCTTCCCAGTTGGCAAGGAGGCTGTGTGATGAGGATGACCTCAAAGGGGAGAGAGAGGAAGAGTAGAGGGAAGAGGGGTGGTAGCAGGGTGAATCCCTGGGAGCTGTGTTCGACCCATTCCAATGACAGGGCCCTGTAGACAGGAAGAGCAGGAACAAACACTGGCATGATTCCCTGACTACCTACCTTAGGTCAACCCACTGCCTTCTTTTCCCTATTCCAGGTCTGGGATGTGGCAGATGTCTTGAGGTATAGTGGCTGCCTCAGTGCTGTGTTAAAGATCCAGAGCTTGTCTGGCTTGATGGTATATGCTTTTGATCCCAGCAACTCTGAGTTCAAAGCCAGCCTAGTCTATAGTGAGAACCTGCCTCAAAAATAAATAAATAAAAATAAAAAAGAAGATCCGGAGTTCTGCTGTACATTGGTCAGGAATGAGTCCAATGATTGATTAGTGATGTCTACTGCGGCAGTCAGAGGCAGAGGCACTATCCTCCCGCATGTTGGATAGAATCACACTGTCTGCCTGTGATTTTTTGAGTTAATCAAAACCTCAGAGGGAAGAGCCTGGAAAAGGAGGGCCCACAACAATCTTCCTAAAAGAAAGTCCTATTCGCCTTGCTAGATTTGGAGGGGAAATGAGATTTGTATCATACACCCAAACTTAGTTGCCTTTTCTCTTTTCTTCTCTTCTCTTTCTTTGCTCATTTCTTTTCTCTTGGTGTATGCTACCATACACAGCTCTGGTGTGCATGCTTGTGCGTGCACGTGTGTGTGTGTGTGTGTGTGTGTGGTGTGTGTGTGTGTATGTGTTTTGTTTTTGAGTTCACTCTGAGAAAGCAAAGGAGGCTGGGAAAGGTGGTGTCATCCCTGAGAAGACTCACCACAAGCTAACCTGCTTGTGCCAGAGACCTGAGCAGGAGCAAGCAGCCATGTCCAACCCTTAGAGACTGAGGGAGCACTCACCTTCATTTATCTGAAGAAGTTATTTAGAGTTATTTGAATCCATCAAGGTGTTTGTCAGGGAAGTGCTTAAAAACAAGGCTTTGCTCTGAGGGTAAACACTGCAGTTTGAAAACGTAGGAAGCTGCCTGATGGCCAGCATATGTCCTGCTTGTCCACAGCAGGCACAGAGCCACCAGACTGATGGCATTTTTAGAACATTGACAGCTGGTCTCTGCTGGGGAGGGGCCTGGGGTACACAGGGCTGAGGAGGGGATGGCCAGGGATTTCCCTGCCTTTGCTGATTTAGTGGGAGCCTAGGATGACTCTCTGGGTGTGGGGGCTGTGAGGACAGACAACCAGAGGCTCATTAGGGTGCCTGAACTAAGGGTCCATATCTTCCTCTGTCTTGAATACTGGGGACCCAGTGGAGTAGCTCCCTAGTGGCTGAAAGGGGAGCAGAGAGAGGATGCTACCTCCCTAAAAGAGGCATCTGTCTGTAGAGCATCAATTCCTCCATGCCCCAGCCTGGATCACTGGATCATCCTCTTCATCCCTTTCATTTTGTGCTTGCCTGCTTGGCTGTGGCTTCACCTTCTCAAGGACTCGCCTCTCTCTCTCTCTCTCTCTCTCTCTCTCCTCTCTCTCTCTCTCTCTCTCTCTCTCTCTCTCTCTCTCTCTCTGTCTCTCTCTGTCTCTCTCTCTCTCTCTCTGTATTCTCTTGTGTGTGCAGGTACACGTGTGCCAAAGTGGGCCCTCACCTTCCACTTTGTCTTAGACAGCACAGTCTCTTGTCACACATTACCAAGTCCATCTTGGCGTGAGTTCTAGGGACTGACCTCTGGTCCTCGTGCTTTTGTGGCAAGTGCTCCTTACCTACTGAGCCACCTCCTCAGCCCTCAAAGAGGCTTGATCCTGCCCTGGAGTCCATGCTTGAGAGTTTAACTTCTGACTGAATCTCCACCAGGCATCTCATACACCAGGTTTTCTGTACACAGCAGCTTCTTGGCCAGTATGCAGGCGATGGCATATAGGAAGAGGTCTCAGATATGCACCAAATAAATGACAGTAGTTTAGGGGACACCGACAGTGGCTGAAGAGGTAGAGTTGAGGACATGGAGATGCAGGGATACATGGGAGAACTAAGTTAAGTGAGGGGGCTCTGTGCCAACCTTTAGGCCACTCATACCCCACTTCCCCTTCGTACCCCCCCTTCTCCCTCTTACCCCACTTGCCCCTCATAACATGCTTCTCCCTCATACCCCCTTCCCACTCATAACCTGCTTCTCACTTCATACCCCATAAGCATTACAGCTCAGAGAGAAATGTATTCTGGTAGCCCGGAGCCAAGGAGTACCACAAAATCACACCACACAACAAACCTCACACAAGAGATTTATTGGGAGGGAAAAAAAGCCATGAGCATAGCCACCTTTTGCTCGGGTGAGAAACAGCACCAAACTAAACAGGATACAGGGCTTAAATAGAGTTTCTTGGGAAGAGAGTGGAATTTTTTCAGGGTGGAGCTTTCCAGGGTGGAGATTGGTGGGATTTCATGTCCAGTGATTGGGCTTTTTACTCTCCAGGGTGGGAACAAGGTCCAGCAGTTAGGGAAGTGAGAGTGTTCTGTGGTTAGAACCTGGCACGTTAGAGGTCCTCGGGGGAGGGGGGCTGACCACTCGTGTAGCTTTGAGGGCCTTACATGCCCCACTTCCAAATTTGCCTTCTCCTTCCCACACTGCCCCTGACCAGAGTAGCTTTCTGACATTCTTCTACTTGAAGAAAATATTTGTCTATATTTTAAAAAGCAATGTAAGTGTACAGTATAAAATGGGAAAATATAAATCAGAAAAAAATATGAGAAACCCACCCTCATCTCACTACTGTATATTTAAAAAGTTATAAAATCATTGTTACTAATACTGGAGAATACTGTCTGTTCCTATTATTGTGGTTTTTTTTTTTTCAGTCACTAATAAATAACCAGTATTTGTCCAGGTCACTAAATATCCCAATAGAAAGTAAGTTAAATAATGGTGTTCCCATTTATGGTTTTTAGGTTGTCCCTTTTCCATGTTATTAAGTGTGATGAAAATCCCATAGTTGTGTTTTGAATCATGTGTGATTATCTCTGTAGGATGAATTCTGTAGGAAGAGTATCATAAACCCTTTTTAGACTTTTTGCATCTCTGGTTCCTGCCTTCCCACACTGATGAGCCCTTAAAGGGCTCTGGGAGTGAGCAGGCCACCCCACACATTAGCCGGGCTAGTGTCTTGCCAGGACCCCGCTCTGTCTCTCTCCACCTCCTGCCAACATTTTCAAGGTTGCAGGGACCTGGGAGAGAGCAGGACCAGGCTCTGGGGCTGCTCACTGTTTGCCTGGTAGTCACTCCTGTGTTGACTGCTATTGTCTCCTGCCCCATTCATGGGTACCTGTGTCCTGTGTGCAGACTCCAGGGTGTCTCCATGGGAACCGAGTGGGATGCTTATGCTGCTTCTCTGAGGCCTGAGCTGGGCACATGAAGGGCCTGCCAGCTGTCCCCCAGTAATTCCTGCCACATCTTCTATCTTTTCCTTCTATCCAGAGGCAGGCTGGGGCAATGAATAATTTCAATAAAATCCCACTCACTGGCTAGCCTGAGAAAGGTCTCAGGTCCCCTGTCAAAGAGTGTTTAGCCCTTCCCAGCTCAGCCCTTCCATTTCCTTGTTCTCTCCTTTCCCTACTGTGTTTGTCTTCCTGGGTGCTCCTTCATCTCCCTCCAGCCCCACCCTCCTGGGCAGTGCTGGGATAAAGCCAATGGGTCCCTTGAGAGGCTATTGGGAAGGTCTGCTGGGTGCAAGTGCTGTATGTGCAAGGACGGTGGTCTCCTCTCAGAGTACTTTTCCCTGTGACATCCTAGAGTTCTGAAGGTCTCCCTGCCACTCTGAGGCTGTGCGAGTCTGAAGACTGGCCCTTCTAGTTCTGTCTGCTGGGTAGGGGACAGGTCTGGGGTGAAAACACAGTCATACACAAGAGGAGCCAGTTCAGTCTTGGTCTCCAAGTGAGTCCCGCCCTAACTTCTCTGTTCAGGGTCCTTTCCTACCTTGACCTCTGTCCCTGTCAAAGTCACAGGGAGTCGATTACTAGTAACATTCCATAGGTTATTAGTGGCCTGGCAAAACAGCCCCTCATCTCATGTGCTGATGTCTCCCAGTGCCCTGCCCATCTCCAAGTTTGTGACAAGTGGTCAGTTAAGTGTCTCAAACAACCAACTGATGAAAGCATTCATCCCTGCTTCTTGCAGAGAGCAGCTTGCTGCTATTTCTTAAGGTAATACTGTGTTCTAGGAATTTTTTAAACATCACACAAATCTCTATACTAGCTTGAGAGTGGGATGATTCTGTGCCCTTTGTTGCAGATAGAGGTTCCGGGATTTGGAGGTGTGAAGTGACTTGCTTATGTTCACACTCCAGCAAACAGCAGCTTTACAGACCCACTTTTCAGACCCACACACTACTTCAGCATGGGCTAGAGGACTTAGCCTGAACCCCTGAGGTAGCTGGTCTGGATCAGGGTCCAAGATCCTTTGTGTCTGCAATTCCAGGCGTTGGTGATTCCCATCTTGGTCGTCTCTGCTCTACTGCACATTGCATAAAGTGAGCTGCTTGAGCAACAGACATTTATTTCTCACTATTCTGGAAGCTTGGCTGTACAAGATCAAGTTGCCTGTGCACAGCATCTGGGGAGATGCTTCCTGCTTTGCAGATGGCACTGAGAACAGAGAGAAAACAGGCTGCCTTCCCTCTCTTCTTGTAAGAGCACCTAGAAGCTCTGTCCTCCAGGATCTAATCACCTCCAAGAGGTTCCAGCTCTAAATACCAGTTGATTTTAGGGGACATAGGCATGCATAGACCATTAGAAAACACCCCTCTGACCTTGATCCAGGGTTTCAGGTCAATCTTCTACTAACTTATGAGAAAGTTTAATGTGCCTGGCTACCCGCTGAGGGCCCCAAGGGCCTGTCCCTCCACCTTGGGACCTTATTCTTCTGTTATTACCTTTTGGCCCTGTCTTTTGGTTTCTCCATTGCATTGAGGCAAAGCTTTCCACCCCCACCCCATATCAAACTCACCTCTTCAGCATCTTCCATGCTAATGAGCTCCTGATTTGCTACCACTACCGCTGTGTTCGTAGCTTAATGGCACCGTGACTTACAGTCTGTGTCAAGATGCCTGCACAAGGCATCAATTTCAGCAAATGTCATCATGAGTGACATGAGCGTATGACACAACTAAGTGTCCCAACTGCACAGGCCATTACAGCTGGCACGGGGCCCAGGGAGGAAAGACCGGAAGACCTGTTTGGCTTCACACGCCCTAGGTGATGTAGAATTGAATGCCTCCTGGCCCATTTCCTCCACAGTCCCCATAACGACTCCATGGTCCTGGCCACTTCTGCCGCTACTCCAGACTTTCCTGGGCAAGCATGCTCCTGCTTTGTGAATCCTGGTGTCCTCTTTCCCCTCTGCCCTGCCTTCTCATCTCTGCATCTGCTTTAACCCCTCCTCTGAAGGCCTGTCCAGGTGCCGCTCTGGGCAGCCTTCTCAACTCCCATTCACTTCCTTCTTCCTATCAAGAGAACAAGACGCCTCTGCCTCTGCTGTAGAGCTTTCCCCGGCTCACAGCCCACTGTATCCTGCCTGACCCAGCTCTCTTTGGGATCAGAGCCTGCATCCATACTTCAGTATCCTCCA
Source organism: Peromyscus eremicus (assembly GCF_949786415.1). Lineage (NCBI taxonomy): Eukaryota > Metazoa > Chordata > Mammalia > Rodentia > Cricetidae > Peromyscus > Peromyscus eremicus. The sequence continues at coordinate 96,254,432 of NC_081422.1, read as the reverse complement.
CAAAAAATTTAAAATGTAGTGAATATATGTTCTTTTATATTCTTTGATTATCAAAGTGTGTGTGTGTGTGTGTGTGTATCACAAAATACTGATAAAACATCCAAAGTAATAGTTACTGACAGTGCAGACTCTTATTAGTTTTCATTTTAGTTAGTATGATATATATATAATGAAGTTCATGGTCTTTATATAGTTTCAGAATTCACTTCTAAAATATTTTCTAAGACACAATGTTAATGACCATGTTGTATTGTACTATACGAATGTTCCATATTTGCTTAGTCAATATTCTCATATTCGATTTTTAAGTCCCTCCCTCCCTCCATCCTTCCCTTCTTCCATTCCTTCCTTCTTTCCTTCCCTCCTTCCTTTCTTTACTCCCTATCTCCATTCCTTTCTTCTGCATTAGAAATAACACCGTGACAAACGTCCATGAACAAGTCTTTTCCCACATTTTCCTGCTTTTTATTTGGAAGTCTTAACCTTTGAACAAGGGCTTTGAATATTTTTGAGATCTTCATCAAATAACTCTCCAGAAAATCTGCAAGAATCCCCACCATAGAGGCCTGCCCTCAATTCCTTCCCTCTAATTCAAGATCACTTGTGGCAGTTGTTATTGTCACACCTTTGATCTTTGGGGCATTATTCCAGTAGGCTTTCAGCGAACATCCATTGTAACCAGCCATAACATCTGGAAGGCTTGTGCTGTGCACAGGAGAGAGAAAACACAAACATGAAAAGACCTAGAGTCAGACTTCAGAGAGTATTCAAACTGCTGCAGTGGATGGATGGATGGGTAGATGGATGGATGGATGAATGGATGGATGGGAGAATGGGTAGATGAGTGGTTGTTTGGGTGTATAGGTTGATGGATGAGTTGGTGAGTGAATGGCAGGTAGAAGGATGGATTGGTAGGTAGATAGGTGGAGGGGTAGATGCATGGTTGAGTGGATGAATTAAGGATGGACGGATGGATGGACGGATGGGTGGGTGGGTGGGTAGGTGGATGGATGAATGGATGGGTAGATGGATAGATGAGTGGATGGGTAGATAGAGTGATTGATGGATGGGTAAGGAAATGGATGGGTGGGTGGGTAGATGGGTGAGTAGAAGGACTGATATATGAGTGGGTGGGTTGATGTATGTATGAGTGAGTGGTCTAATTGGTGGATGAATACGTGGTTAGGTGGAGGGGTGGTTAGCTGGATGGGTGGATGGATGGTTAGAGTCAGCATTCATGGTGTAAGCCCCCTGGGGAGCTCTGGTCACAAAGCTAAGGGAGGAGCCATGTAGAGCCCTGTGCATGGTCCCTCACCACCACAACTAGTTTGTAATTCTGAGCAGCTGCAAAGAGGCACATCTGCAGAGTGGGAGCAAGCTGAGGATGTAATGGGGGGGGCATGGGTTAGGGACGATGCTCTGTGAACCTCTCTCTTCCTGAGCAGAAATGTGCTCAGCCCCTTCACTGTCAGCCTATGAGACAGGCAGACCTCCCTGAACCAGCTGCTCAGTTACACCTGCCTTGAGAAAGAGGCCCCGGATCTTAAGCAGGAGATGAATATTCATTGGCATGAACCTTTGCAAACTCATTTGGGGAAAAAAAATTAGATCAAGAGAAGTAATCAGATTATTAAAAAGAGAGTGCAAGGACAGAAGGCAGTGGTGGAGAGAAAAACCACATTTAAAATGCAAAGAGGGAGTCTCTTCCTGTGGAGCAGCGCTGACCCCCTGGACTATGCATGAAGAATAGTTAGGCTCTCCTCCATTTGTGCTGCATAAAAATGTTTTCTGAGTCCTCCATTGAGAAGGGAGGCAATGGAGGCAGGGGGCACCCTCCACCTTTGAAAAATTATCAAATAATATTTTGAGGTTTCTGTCTTATCTTCCTTAGATATCAGGAAAAATTGCGAGAGCTAAAGAGGCTCTGGTGAGTGGTGAGTGACAGGTTAAAGGGCTCCAATAAAGATTAGATGGTCCACTATCTCCTGAGGAAATTGCATAAAAGTGGTTATTCCCTCTTGCTTCTATTAATTTCCTCTTCCTGGCTGCTTGGAGAAGCTTCATAACCTGATGCTGCAGACGGGGACGAGAAGCGCTTTCCATTATCTCAATCACTGCACTGTTTATGAGACACTTAATCTGTTTCTTTATAAAGTAATAGTACTGTAGGTGATGGATTCCGTGTCACTGGAAGGCTTCGTGCAGGGACGGGAGGAGAGGGGCGTTCTCAAGAGCATTGTAAGCAGCAGGCAATTTGTTACAGCTCTGAGGCGCTGAGAAGGTGTGGGGGGGCATTCCAAGGTGACCTTCTGCTAGAGATGACACGTGCCAGCCTCCTTGTGTTGCTGAAAGGGAGAGGGAAAATGTGTGTTTTGCTTGGAGGATGGGAAGTATGTGCGTGCTTAGGGGTAGAGCACTCAGTTCTCATCCTCTCCCTCTGCTGAAACCAGGAATGGGGAGAGGGGATGAAGAGTGTATGCCTGCCCCCACCTCTGCTCTGCTAGCTTAGCCTCTGAACCTGATCACTTACAATGAAGGAAAGTAACCTCCCCCTTCTTAAAGAAGTAAGACAACTGTGATCCGTTCCCTCCTGTGTCAGAAATACAGCCCCATGTGATGGTGTCTTGCTATCTTCCAGGAATACACAGAGAAGTGCGAGTGGCTCTTGACTTCCTACCCACCCTCATGATCATGATCAAGTATTCCTTGCCTAGGTCTTCTTTCATCTCCCCAATTCTCCCACCTCTTTCTTTCTTGCTTTATTGTTATCATCCCCTCTTCTGAATCTTTTGGTGTTGCTATTGGAGATAGTCTCCTGTATCCAAGGCTGTCCCTGAACTAGCTATATAGCTAAGGATGCTTCTGGACTTCTGATCCTCCAGCCTCCACATCCCAAGTGTTGAGGTTGCAGGCATGCACTACTCTGTCTGGTTTACGCAGGGCTGAGGGATCAAGCCAACAGCTTTATGCATGCTAGGCAAGTGTGTTACCAAGTGAGTCTCATCCCTAGTCCTCCCGTTCTGAATCTTGTCTCTTAGGGAGATGCTTCACATGGTTCTCGTCTTCTAAGGCTGCATTCCCAAAATGTGTGTGTCCTGGTAACTGGTCCCTGATGTACACACAAGCATAGATCTGCTTCAGAAGAAGTATTCTGTTCTCTGTTTCACCCAATCAGAAAGGGAGTCCCTAAAGTCCAAAACCCCATTTGCATGTACAGCCCTATTCCTCTAACATAGCTCCTGGCTTCCAACAGGTCCTCAGCCAACAGTGGCTGAATGGCAGTGCTCATCATCATAGTGATGATTGGATCATGATTCTCTATAGAGGAAGAAAACTAGTTTTTGAAATATCAAGTCAAAGAGCTGTTATCTACCTCAGAAGTGTTCACACATGGCTAACTGTAGCTGGAAGTTTTCCTGTGTCCCGCCTAGTCTGCAGCTGCTCAGACCCAAGTAAACACATAGAGGCTTATATTAATTAAAACTGCTCAGCCATTAGTTCAGGCTTATGACTGACTAGCTCTTACACTTAAACTCAGCCCATTTATGTTCATCTATATATTGCCACATGTTTCATGGCTTTACCTGTGTGCCATTACATGCTGCTCCCTGGACAGCAGGCTGGTGTCTCCTAACTCAGCCTTCCTCTTCCCAGAATTCTCCTTGTCTGATTATCCCACTTACACTTCCTGCCTGGCTACTGGCCAATCAGCATTCTATTTATCAACCAATCAGAGCAACACATATTTACAGCATACAGAACATCCCATAGCAGCTAACAGTATTTCATATTTCATTGTTATTCTTTTTTTTAAATAAATCAGTCATCTCTCTTTCCCTCTCTTTCTTCCTTTCCACGTGTGTGTGTGTGTGTGTGTGTGTGTGTGTGTGTGTGTGTGTGTGTGTGCATATGTTCATGTTGGGGCACATGCATGCTAGGGTGCTCAAGTGGAAGTCAGGGGGTAGAAGGGTAACCTGGAATGTTAGTCCTCAGCTTCTCCTTTGTCTGAGGCAGAGTTTCTTACTGTTTTTCCTCTGCGTGTGGCAAGCTAGCTGAGATTCTGGGGGAATTCTCCTCTCTCTGCCTCTCATCCCTCTGCAGGAGTACTGGGATTGTGTTCCAGGAGCCAAACTCAGGCCCTCACACTCGCACAGTGAGCATTTGCCCACTCAGCCATGCTTACCCGGCCTGGCAGGCCCTTCACATTCATTTCTTTGGTCTATATGTCTAGATAGTTTTTGCCAGAATTGACTCAAATGTTCCTCTTATCACTTCTAATTAGAGCTGCCTTTTCTCAAGGGAAGCCTGCTCTTCTCACTTATTGTTCTTAGTAAAAAACAATGGTGTCAACATCTCCTTCTGATTAGTGGCATCTGATACAAGATGAGTTTAAAAGGTTTTGTGGACTAGCCTGCCACTTTAACTGTTATTTAACACATAAACTATATGAGAAAATACTGTGCCAGCAGGATTACAAGTTCACAATTCTAAAGTTCAGTGCATGGATTTAGAAAGACTGTCCTTACAAGTTAGAGACTGCCTGTTCACAGATTCCATTAAAATATTAACACATGGAATGTGAGTATTTTTAAATTATAGGTAGAATGTATCTTATAATGATTCACTAATCACCCAGACAGGAACCGTCTAGGCGGGAACACAGCTTTCCCACTTGTTTCTAAGACTTTAATGCCTTCATTGGGGCTCCTAATGTCTATTCTGACTTTGAATTGTAAAGTCATTTAAAAAAAAAACCCTTGACTTTCAAAAGAGTTTGTGGAAACTGGGTTGAGGGAGCTATCCTGGTGTGGTACACATGGGTACCAGCTGTGGCACGTATTTGATTTTATTAAATGCCGCTGGCCTATGAGTTGTGAGCAGTATAGATAGATATTTTATATAGATGAGCAAACCGAGGCTCTGAGGGGTGCTATAACTCACAGGTGTTCACTTTGGTAAAATCAGCAAATCTAGAAGGCAGAGCTAAATCTAGAAGGCAGCCATAGGCCAGTTCTCAATTCCATGGGGACTAGACTCAGATCTTTCCAAGACCTCTTTCCTCCAGCTGTTTCTGGACCACTCTCTGTGGTCCAGCTTGTGGGGTTCTGGGGGAGATATCTTAGTAAGAAAAGTACTTGCTGTATAAGCATAGTCCCTGAGTTCACATCCCTAGAACCCACATAATAAAAAGCAGGGTACAGTGGCACATGTCTGTAACCTCGGTGATGGGGGCAGGGGCAGAGACAGGAGGATACCTGGAACTCGTAGACTGGCCAGCTTAGCAGAATTGGTGAGCTCTATGTTCAGGAAGAGACCCTGTGTCAAAAAAAAAATAAATAAAGTGGACAATGATTGAGGAATACACCTAATTTTGACCTCTTATCTCCACAAGTACATGTGTACACGTTAATGTACAAATAGTGCACTTGCACCTGCATATGCCACAGAGGGGGGGAGGTACATACACCTCACACATAATAAATAAATGAATAGTTCAGCTTTTACCCTCTCCCCTCTAGTTCCTTTCCTGGGGCATCCTTCAAATTCAGAGACCTAGTCACCCAGAGCAGAGGCCTCCCATTCCTTCATCAGAAATATCAGAGAAAGGCATTTTCAAATCCCCCTTCCACTTGTGGATATCAGGATGACTGTTTATGCTGTTAACTTATTAAATGTAATGCAAGGTGGCTTTTAAGTGCTGAGAAGAAAGTGAAAACACTTTGTTCTTCTTGGACCAGTACATTAAGAAAATTACAGTGTGGCAGGGACTGAATATGAATGCATGAGTAGTCACCAGCTCCCTCCCCTTTCCAGGAAGGCATCCTGCTGCATGGAAGCAGTTGAGGCTGCAGAACCTGGCAGGGTAGGAACACCAGAGACTCAATGCAAAGGGGTGCAATCTTATCCAGGAGAGGAGAAAGACATAGAGAGGAAAAGGGCAAGGCAGACAGGGAGAGACCCCAGTGAGTGAGCTCAGAATGGTGAATTAGTAAGCCAGATTTTAGGCTGCCCCAAGTATGGTAGTTGATGTTTTTTGCTTGGGGTTTTATTGAGTGATTGATTCTTTTGTTTGAAAATTCAAACTTATTCTTTTTCTTGCTACAGAGATTTTCTTTTGAATGTGTTAACATGGGTCAGTGAATGGCCTATTTCTGACATGGGTTACAACGGCAATTATTGTTTGCCCATCAGTTGTGAAACAACAGTGCATCCAGTGTGTTCCGGGGAATGTGAATCCTAGGGGATGCACTATAGAGGAGGCCTTCTTGGGAAAAAAAGAAAGAAAAAGAAAAACGAAGCCTAGCATTGAAGACTTCACTTTTTGAAGTTCTGAGACATTCTGCAGTAAACAATTAAGTTTATTCTTTATTTTTAGGTCCATATTTTCTGTAAGTAATAGGCATTGAAAATGCAAAGAACTTGTATTCGATGGAATGCAGTTGGCTTACACCGTTTAGGAATATTCCATTTCACAGAAGTTTCCTCCAGTCTGCAGTGGGCTCCCATCCAGCGCACATCCAGTGTAACTTGAGACTGTCTCCTCACTTCAAGTGAGCAGCTGATGGAGGAACCGCCACCCAGGAGACTAGTCTTTCTTCTTGTCTGGGCAGGAAAGTGGTAGATGTTTTGGAACTAGCTTACATGTGTACCACCACCATCATTTCTCCTGCTGAGTGATCCTGGGAATGTTTCTAACCTCTCCACGTCCCAATTTCCTCATTAGCAAAATGGAGATAATAATAGCCACCCCATAGAGTAATGTACATAAAACACTTAACAAGGCAAGCTAACAGATGGTGGCTACTGCTATTATTAAAGAATCCTCTGCACTTTCCAGGAGGGAACGATATATTTGAGAAGATGAGCTTCATGTAAGTGGAACTTTTACAACAGCTCTGTTCAGGCGACAATCACATCGTACTATATAATAGTGTCCTGGCTAGTTTTATGTCAACTTGACACAGCTAGGAGTCATCAGAGAGGAGAGAGCCTCAATTGAGAAAATGTCTCCATAAGACCTATAGGCAAGTCTGTGGGGTGTTTTCTTAGTGATTGATAGGGGTGGGCCCAGCCCATTGTGGGTGGTGTTATCCCTGGGCTGATGGTCCTAGGTTCCATAGGAAAGCAGACTGAGCAAACCATGAAGAGGAAGCCAGTAAGTAGTACCCTTCCAGGGCCTCTACATCAGCTTTTGCCTCCAGGTTCCTGCCCTGCATGAGTCTCTGCCCTCACTGCTTTTGATGGTGAACTGTTATATAGAACTGTGAATGAAATGAACCCTTTCCTCCCCAAGTTGCTTTTGGTCATGGTGTTTCAACACAGTAATAGAAGCCCCAACTAAGACAAATAGTGTGGTCACAGTGGATCTAAAAGTCCTAGAAGGCAACTTGTGGCCCCTGCAGCAGGGTCTCAGAAGGTGTGCAGTGAATATTTGTTGAATGGATTAGTGAGGTTTGTAGGAAATCCAAACAAGTTGACTGGGCAGTAAGTTTGACCCCATCTCGAGGAAGGATAATCAGAGCTGGCTTTAGGGATAAAGGGAGAAGCAGGGACTGAAGTGGTAAAGACAGTCCTTGGGGAAATAGGGACAATGGGGTTGTAATTTTGGGAGATCAGTAAGGATAAGACCAAGTGTTCCAGATCTCAGTAGATGAGACATGGCCACAGCTTGTGGGACAATGTGGAGACAAGCATTGCATGGCATGACTCTTAACAGCCTGGCTCTTCAAGAAACTAGAAGAGATAACCATAATGAGAACAAGCCAAGTAAGCACCAAGCGATGTCAGTTGTTCCCAACCTTTCCTGTTGCTGCATGTATGAAAGGTGACTCCAAGCACATGACACAAGCTGCCTGCAAAGCCCCCCCTTTTACTTGCCCTGTCCTAGAAAGCATATAAAAATGCAATTAAGGTAGAATGATGCTGTTAAGGCAGTAACCTTGAAATCACTTTAATTTTTCTTTAAAGAATTGAATTGCTTGTGAATTCTAATTCTTTAACCATCATTCATAGCAAATGCTAGTAAACACATCTCAGTGCCCCTCATGTTTGCTGCAGTATAACATTTAATATGACAGAATCAGAAGTCTCGTCATTGCCTACAGAAACCTCTTTTTATCTGAGACTTTGGGGCTCCATTCCTTCATCAAGTGTTCAGGGAAAGACCCTAACTGTTAAGGCGGGAAAAAGGGCTAGACATTTGTGTACCAGACACCAGCCACACATTTGAATCACCTTACCAATAAAATCTGTTGATATACCTAAGAGGGGAAAATCAGAGAAGGGCCATTGTCAAGATGTTTGGAGAACTGAGATATTAAGCAGGTTTCTTGCATCTGAGATGCTCACTCTGTGCATCTTGGTGTGAAGAGGTAACTCAGCATCCTTTTGTTTCAGGATGGCAAAACTTTCATTTTCATTTTCAGGGAAGGGTATCTGGTTGCCATTCTTCCATTAACTCTTACATGATCTTTGTGTTGTAGCCTGTCCTGCGGGGACCTTCAAGGCCAGCCAGGAAGCTGAAGGCTGCTCCCACTGCCCCTCCAACAGCCGCTCTCCTTCAGAGGCATCTCCCATCTGCACCTGCCGGACTGGTTATTACCGAGCAGACTTTGATCCCCCAGAAGTGGCGTGCACTAGTAAGTGTCTAGTAAGGGTTGTGGGCTGGGGAGTCTGATTCCTTGACTATACAAATGGTGGACCTGGAACGGGGAGAGAGCAGGTCATCCTTCCAAGGAAATGCAAAGCTGGGGTGCTGGCCGTGGTGCTGAAATGGAGGGCTCTCTTCTCTCAGCAGCATACTATTGGTTTAGATTGCACTCTTTGATGATCCTCTTCCCATGTGAGAGCCCTCCTCTCACACACCCCTAGGACAACTTCTTCCCACGAAAATTTAAAACTGCCTATCTAGAATTCTTTGTGTGCAAAATCAAGATCTACTCGCATATCGCAATAACTTGTAACTCTTGCAGTTGCCTCCTCCAAGATGCCCCTGCCTCCTGGTCCCTGCAGTTGAAAAATCACTCTGCAGTGTGTCTTCTCAGTGTCTGCTTCCCTGGAAGTCCTCATAGTTTTATTAACTGTCCATTTACTTTGTAATTGTCTTAGATACCAACTGAAAGTCCTTGAGTATCAGGTCTAAATATTCATCCCCTTTGTCCCTTGTAGTGTCTAACATCTGAGCTCTAGCCAAATGACAAGACCAGAAGTCTGACTACAGTGTCCCTCTCAGTGCACTAAACTCTAGAAACTGGTGGTTAATGTGTCAGCTATATCCACTCTCCCATTATCTGCTGTGGAAAGAAAAAGCAGCCATTCTTCTAAAAGCAGAGGAACGGCTGTACTCTCCAGGCAGGGGGAGGATGATTTCCCTCTGGTCTGCTCTCCCATAAGCACAGGAGGCAGGGAACACAGTTCTCCCTGAGCAGCACTTACACAACTTTTCCCTCTCTAAGTGCCAAAGCCCCGAAGCAGGGATGATCTCGCCTCTCAGTATTCCCATTGCATTCTGGGATCAATACTGCAGGTTAGCCTGTAATCAGACCAGAACTTTCTTCTGTACTAGATGCTTTGGTGTGGCTCACTGTGAGCAGGAACCTCCCCTTACCCCCCTAAGACCGGTTCTCTCTCCGCCCAGTGAAGAGGCCCACAGAGGTATATTTTATACACACTTATAGTTTGATGGACAGGGAAAAAAAATCACTGGACTGGGTAGAAGAATTTCTCAGCCCTGGCCTTGTAGCATATGTAACCTTTGCTGGGTGCAGAGGAGAAATGAAAGCGTCTTCTAGATCAAGGTCCTGAGCTCAATCGATGCTTATAGATTTGAGCTGAGGAAAAGCTCATCGTCTTGTAAACTGATTTTCCCTGCCTTCCTTCTCAGGTGGGTGGAGATTAACAGAAATGATTCCTCTCCTGCTGCCCCAAGTCCCCATCTTTCTGTGGTGGTGTCTCCTCCTCTGATTTTAAGAGCCCTCCCCCCCGCCCCCATGGCAGTCTTCCATGGGCCCAAAAAGCAATATTTAATATACTTCTTTAAATTCCATTAGGGATGCTAGATCACTATACTCCCTGGGTGGCCAGACCAAACACCAGTCTGCACAGCAGCCAAAGCATCCACCCAGCCTCTGGCAGCTTCTCTCCTAAAATCACTGCCCTTGTGTTTCTGCTCACAGAACTTCCCTCTAGCCAGGCTTTCTCTGCAGATCAACTCATCCATATGGGCCCTTAGCATCCCACTTCAGGAGACAAATTGTCAGCTCATGCAGCCTCATGATAAGGTTATCTGGAAGAAGTCAGGCCAGTGGCCAGGGGCTCATAATGTCAATGTGTTTCCATCTTCTCCCACTTATTTACCAAGGCTTATCTTCCGGCCCCCTTCCTGACGGGCATGAGTCTATGGGAAAATAGGAACATTCCAATGCCCCTAGTTTGACCATGGAAATGCCTCACTTCTTACTACCCATATCCCAAGACCATCTTTAAGTTAGATCACACAGGCTTTTCCCTCCTGCCTCTGGTCCAGCTATCTCTGGAATATTCACCAGTGGGGTTCCACCATACTCTCCCCTTCTTATTTAGATGGTGAGGGAGCATGCCACCCCAACTGTTGCCCCTTTACACACCCCCTTTTCTTGTGCCTTCAGACATAGAGAGAAGGCTCAAACTAGAAACTGGCACATCAAAGCACACATGACTGTGGCAAGCAGGGCCATGAACAGCTCCTGGACACGTTGCCCCTCATCCTGGAGGGGCAAGCACTTGGGGAGGAGACTCAGGGAGGCAGGACATGGGTACAGCACAATGCTAGGCAAAACATGTATAAATAAAGCTACAATTTCCCTGAGCCTCATTATATATTTGATTTATTGTGTGCCAGGGAAGTACTGTATGAAAAAGTCAATTTGTTGGCTTTTATATTCTCATTAGGGTTTCCTTTAAAAGCATTCTAATTGGAGGTGCCATCTGTTCTCTTAAAAAGGCACGGCACATCACCACAGTAAATAATTTTTCAGATACAAGGAGAATATCTAGAGCTGTTGAAGAAAGGCACAGCCCTGTACTGTGGCCTTGAGGCTCCTCACTAGCCCAGCAGGTCTAGTGAGACAAGTATGCAGGAGGCTGAGCCCAGCTGGAGAGGCTGGTGGAGGCTTGGGGCTGGGAGAGCTGGTTCATCTTGTAAAACCGAGGCTTCATCTGTCCTAGCAGGAAGCAACTATAGGCTGCCTGGGTACTAAAGATAAAGAAGATTTGTCTTTATAAATGTATGGAGACAATGAGCACCTGCCATGGCCTGGTGCTATGAACAAGAGGAGAGAACAGGTAGGAGAGTCCAAGAGACTGCCAATGTCGAAGGACCTCAGGTCTAGCTCATGGCCATTGTCTTCAAGTGAGATTACATCAGCAATCCACTCCTTCCTATGAAACATTTTGTATATGTATTTATACAAATTTATAAATATAATATATGCCCCTTACAAGGTTTTTTTTTTTTTGGTTTTTCGAGACAGGGTTTCTCTGTGTAGCTTTGTGCCTTTCCTGGGACTCACTTGGTAGTCCAGGCTGGCCTCGAACTCACAGAGATCCACCTGGCTCTGCCTCCCGAGTGCTGGGATTAAAGGCGTGCGCCACCACCGCCCGGCCCCTTACAAGGTTTTAACACCTATACTACTCTAAGGATTATTTTTATGTGTTCAATATTAAGGACTGAACCTATGGCTTCCTTCTTGCTAGACAAACACACTACCTCTGAGTAGTGCTTTTACCCCTGCTCCTGAGATGCCTTTTTTTTTTTTTTTTAAATTTGGGTCTCATTAAGCTGCCAAAGCAAGTCTGTGGTAATGCCCTTGCCTCAGACTCTTTAGTAGATAGGATTACAGGCCTGCATCATAGGGCCTGGCAAAACCAAATATTTTAAATGAAGCCTGTTAATCTTTTGGGGTATCACATATCTATTATATTTTTGTAATATTAAAATGTTTCTGTAGGGCTGGGATGAGAGCACAGTTGGTGAAACACTGATGATCTGAGTCCAATCCTAGGACCTACAGAATAAAACTGGATGTGGTTCTGCATGCTCATAATTCCAGAGCTTGTGGGGCTGGGGGTGGGCAAGCAGAGCCAGGCCTCTATGGCCAGCCAGCCTAGCCTACTTGGTGAGTCTTTGGCACACACACACACACACACACACACACACACACACACACACACACACACTTCTACCTGCACACAGATGAACATATGCACATAAAATTTTCATTTAGCCCATCTAAAAAATTGACAGTGGAAAGTTCTGTAGTCTTGTCTGGGTATTTCTATATTTTCTTTTTAATCACTAGGAGAGATAGAAATTCCCTTGATGTCTGTGAGGCCCTGGCCTTGTCTGTCTAGCCTCTCTTTGAGCCTCATCAGTGAAATCGGGGGGAGGGTGCATTCAAGGTAGGATTAAAGGGGCAGTGTGGACTCCAGTGACCTCAGGGACACAGGCAGAGTGGGCTGTTCATTCCTACAGAGTCTGAATTCATATGACTACTTCTGGCCTGCAGACACTGAATTCCTTCTTCCTCCCTCCCTCCTTTCTTCCCTCCCTCCCTCCCTTCCTTATATCCTTCTTTCCTTCCTTCCCTCTCTTCCTTCCTTCCTTCCTTCCTTCCTTCCTTCCTTCCTTCCTTCCTTCCTTCCCTCCCTCCCTCCCTCCCTCCCTCCCTCCCTCCCTTCCTTCCTCTTTCCTCTTCCCTCTTCTGCCGAGGGCTACACAGTTCTGTCTCTGGCATTAGAGTGCCTGGCTGGTAGCTCCTTGCCCAGCCTTGGCCCAATACTTTGCCATACTCTCCCAAGTGACTTCATCCTCCTATCTTAAGCCATGCAGAGGATAAGCTGAGAACGCGGGGGAACAGTTAAAGGTGGGCTCCAACTGACCCCTTTCCTCTCCCGGCCAGTGAAACCCCAGAGGAAGTCTGGTGATCTGGACATGATGCTACACCATCAGTGAGGAGGGTCACTTACAGTAGGGTCCTGAGACAGAAGGAGGAGAGTAAAGATAGGATCAGGGACAATGTTGTCCCAGCAGCAAGGAGGAGAGAAGTCTAGAAAGGCTGTGGACTGAAGAGCTGTTTCTGAGCTTTGAGCTTGCTGTGCTTCAGTAAATATGGTTTCTTCCTTTCCCCATCTTGGGTCTAGGAGATGGCAACCATATTTTTTTTCTGCCTCTACAACACAATCAACGCAGCCCCTAAAGGTTTGGGCATCTCTCTCCACCATCAAGCAATCCTGCCCCAGTGGGCACCAGCTACATATTCCTTAATCCATCTTGGGCCTCACTCCATATACCTAAAGCAAGTGTCTGACCCTACAGGTTGAGAGATTGGTCCCCAAGGCTGTTTCTCACCTTTGGATACTAATCACAAGTGGGTAAACCTGTGCTCTTGACCTATCAACCATAAATTGAGGTTCCAAGAAGCCCTAATTTAAATTTGACTGATGTACCTGAGTAGTTCACAAGACTCTGGGAAACATGGGGTTCCCAGCCCATCATAAAGAATATCACAAAGAGAATGGATACATGAATACATAGGGGCACCCTAAAGCTGCCACACCCCAGAAGCATGTAGAGCTGCCAAGAAGCTCTTTGAACCCAATGTTTTGGGGATTTTATGGAACTTTATTATATGTCCCTGATTTCTTTACTTCCTTGGCCTTTGGTGATCAATTTAATCGTCATCTCCTCTCTCTTCAAGACTTGGGTCTTGGACAGCCCTACCCTCCTAATCCTGCCTCAGTGACCAGTCCCCATCCTGAAATTTCTTGTATTTAGTTGTCTGATTACCGTGGAAGTGCTAAGGACTTCCAAGGCTGTATATTGGGAAAGAAATACAGAACAAAGACTAAGCACATCTTCAGAGCATCCCTGTTTCCTCCTGCTGCCCACCTGGTGCACTGCCCAGAGACCTCAGAACCCTGGGGGTCCTGGAGTCACTAGAATGTCCTGATCTAGAGAAGGTCCCGAGGAAACAGACAGCATTTGCACACAGTGGTTGGAAGATGGGCTTGGTACTTCATTTACATCTCCACTCTCTCTTGCCTCCTCTGTGACCTCGTCCTCATGTCCTCTCTTTCCTCCACCCCCTTTCATTCTCACACTCTCATACTGTCGTACGCCTTTCTGAGTTGTTACGAGGATTAAGCAAAATCGAATTATAGCATCTTTGGCCTGGTGCCTGGTTCATAGTAAACTCTCCATCGATGTTAGAACTTGCTTTGGTTATATCCCTGGAAAGTGTGAAAGTGTGTCGAAGATAGTGAAGCTTCCAGCAGGAGAAGATATCAGAGATCTGAAAGTAAAAGTGATGTGTTTGGAGTCAGGGGACAGCAAGTTTTGCTTCAGCCCTGACCAGAACTCATTGGCTGCACATAAACCACACAGTCACCCGTGGCCTGAAGATCCCTGGTGAAAACAAGTGAGTAGTTGACCTTCTATGCTTAGGCATGCTGCAGGAGAGAGGAAAAGGCATATGTGAAGCCCTGGAGGCCTGGCCCAGCTGTGTCCCCTGGGGCTATCGGAGCCATAAGCTCAAAAGCTTGGGAGTGATGGCCCACAAAACTGGACTTCAGTTGTATTGTAAAGATGAGGTCTCATGTTACCTAGGCTGGCCTTGAACTCCCTATGTAGCTAGGGATGACCTTGAACTCCTGATCCTATTGCTGCTGAGATTGCAGGTGTTCCACCTCACCTGGCTCAGCCTTCAGTTCTGAGGGAGCGCGACTTGCTGCCTCCTCCAAATGACAGGAGAAGGTCAGATGGTAAGGGGACCGTGGCAGGGGCAGCCAGAGGGATCGGGCAGGAAGACAGGAGGAAGCACACAGCCAAGTGAGACCAAGCATCAAGTTGCACGGCTTCATTTTAAATAATCTCTAGTTTACTGGGGGACGAAATGGAAAGGAGGAATTTATGAAGCAAACGAAAATAGATAATTATGCCTTATAAAATTGCTGTCTGTGAAAAACCATGCAGAAGGACTGGTGTGAAAATAATTACCTTGTTACATTTCTGACCACAAAAACCCTTTTTTTCTGTCACCCACACGGGAGAAATTTTGATGGATCACAGAGGCAAGCTGGAGCTTGTCCTGTTTCTTTTATTCCTTCTTCAAATGCATTGAGGTGTCCCTTGGACGCTTTGGATAGAGAAAGAGAATGAATGAGGGCCTCCAAGGTGACTCAGAAGAGAAGTGACAATGGCAGCCATCCCTTTGAGTCTCCCTGGAGGTTTTTCCTAAGCTACCTTCTGACCCATAGAAAGGAGGGGAAGGTGAGCGGCAGGAGTTGGGGCTGTGAGCCTGGCGCTAGTGCTATGACCTGAGATAGTTTCTGTAGCTTTTTGGGACATGATGCTTCCTCGTGGGAAAAAATAGCTAAGATGGAACTCACACCACAGGATGAAAACTCGGGTCTCACTTAGCCAATGCCACCCTCTCAAGGAGAGCTAAGAGGTGGGGCCTCTGAGAGTGGGGCCCCGTGGGAAGCTCATGGGGAGGGTGGCAGGTCTACGGCTGTCCTCCTCTCCCCTGAAGGGTCAAGAACTCTCTCTCTCTCAGTCTTTTCTTTAAATTCAGGTTTTCTCTCTTAAAGAGCTAGTCTTTGTATTGCGTGCCTGAGTGTGACTGCATGCATGTTTGTCTGCAGATGTATAAGTTTATCTCTTAAGCGGCTAGTCCTTGTGTGTGTGTGTGCGCCAGAGTGTGCCTGCATGCACTTTCACCTGAAGATGTATGAGTACAAGTATGCTTCTCTGTGTGCCCTTTATGGGCCTGTGAAGTGTACATATTTGTGTACCTATTTGTGTGAGTACACATTGTGTGGATATGCTTATGTGAGTGTGCCTGATAATGTAATGGGCGTGCATGTGCAAGTGACTCTATACCTATGTGAATGTGCATGCTGTGTGTACCCTTGTGAATATGCCTGCATGAGTGTGTGAATGTACATTGTGTGTGCCTGTGTATAAGTACATGAAAGTATATGTGTGTATTTATGTATGAGTGTGCCTGTGTGAGTATGTGAATGTGTATGTGTGTGCTTGTAGACGAGTGTGCATGAAAGTGTATCTGTGTGTACTTGTCTGTATGTGAGTTTGGTTGTCTGATATGCCTGTGTTAGAGTGCCTGTATGAATGTATGAGTGTGCATAAGACCCCTCTGTGTGTCTGTAAGTGTGTACCTTTGCCTTTGTGTGTGCCTGCATGTACACGTGGATGTGTGTGAATGTGATTGTGTAAGTGTGCAGTGGGTGGGGCTGTGAGTATATGTGCCTATGTGAGAGTGTAGTATGTTTGGGGGAATGTGAGTATGTGAGTGTGCCTGTGTGAATATGTATATAAGTGGGTATGTGAAAGTGGAATTGTGTGAGAGCACGTGTGAGTAGACTGGTGTGAGAGTGTGTGAGTGTACCTGTGTGTAGGTATGAGTGTCTGTGTGTGAGTTGGCGTGAATGAGTGGGAGTGAGTGTGTGAATGGGTCTGTGTGCTAGGGTGATCCAACCAAACCTGCTCTGGCATGTCTTTTCCTGCAGTTCTTACTCATATGGTCGGAGTAGTGTGCAAACCCATGATGCACAGTATTAGCCAGGGATGAGAGCGAGCTGGGGCAGAGAACAGAATAGTCAGGAGAGCTGAGAGCTTATATGGAAGATTCAGAAGATGGATGATGGGCCTCACTCCTCAGGCTCCCAGCCCGCTGAGGCTGTCTATAGGGAGGGACTCTCGGAGCAGATAGGGCAGGAAAGCCTGCTGTGGCATCAGACTCCACACCTAGAACAGGAAGGCAGTGTTATCAGTTGGGAAATGCCTGCTTGTTTAGATGCTGCACATTGGAGATGCTTTTTTTTTTTTTTAATTCTTTTTGGTTTTTCGAGACAGGGTTTCTCTGTGTAGCTTTGCGCCTTTTCCTGGAACTCACTTGGTAGCCCAGGCTGGCCTCGAACTCACAGAGATCCGCCTGGCTCTGCCTCCCAAGTGCTGGGATTAAAGGCGTGAGCCACCACCGCCCAGCCGGGATGCTTTTAAATACTTTTCAAAAGTCAATCTTCTCCATCATTTGTCTGTTAAGCTAGGGTTGGCAGCATACTCAGAGGAAGCTGTTTTCCTCAAAATTAGCTCACGTTTGCTGAGCAGGGCTTTAGTGAAGAATGCTCTGTGTGCCTCACTAGACAGCAAGAGAGAAACTTGATTTCACACCAGTGTGTGCATCTGTGTTGCACATTTAAAAATCATTTGGTTTTCAATTTAACAATTTGTGTGTATGTGTTCAGGTGTGCATACATATGTGTGCATGTTCATGTGGAGGCCAGAGGTCAACATCAGTATTTTCACCTTAGTTTTTGGGTTAGGGTCTCTCACAGAACCCAGAGCTCATCAATTCCACCAGACTATTTCACTAGGGATCCTCTAGTCTCCATTTCCTAGTGCTGGTGTTACAGGTGTGCACCGCTGTGCCTGATTCTACATTCATGCTGGGAAATTGAACTCAACTTCTTTTGCTTGCAAAGCAAACCCTACCTCCTGAGCCATCTCTCTAGCCCCATTTTTTTGTTTTTGTGAAGCAGATATTCTGTTTTTTTTTTTTTTGTTTTTTCTTGCGGAAAATCCAAGCATAGATTATAAGGCAACAAGAGCCAGGGCAAGATGCCTCCTGAACCCTGCCGGGGTCTGGCTGGGCCCACACCCTCTGCCAGCCAAGTAGATGTGCATGTGGATGCAGAATGGAAGGAGGCTGGCTGCAAGCTGCAAGCTATTTATAACTGTCACTCTTGTTTTGAGAAGGGTCAGCACTGCCTGTGTAAATGTGCTTTTACACTTCTGTAATCTGAAATTTCTTTTCACAGTTGTTTGACCCAAGTGGGTCTAACCCTTATGAGGCCTTGTCTAGCTTGAACTTTTAAGCTAATAGCCAAGCACATTCGGTGACTATGCTTCAGTGTTTTGTGCTAAGAGCACTTGGGGGTAGCAGACAGCTACCATCTGGAGCAGCACCAATAGGGCCTGTCTCCCAAACTTCCCTATACCTGCTCTCTTTCTCTGACAACCCGAGAAAGCATTCTCCCTCTTTTATTTTTTTAATGTTTGTGTTGATGGACAGTTCAGATGTGGCTCTAGATGGCCCTTTTCTATTGCAAGCCCCCATCACCCATCATTGAAAGAGAGCCTTTCCAAGGCCTTGTGTTGGGACCTCCTCCCACACTTTGACATTGTGTTGACCTTTGGTTGATCATAGAGGACCAATGTTCAGTGGATTCCATGCTTAAAGAAAACTATTTTATCTTTCCATAATCACCTCCATTAGCTAAATAATATTTTAATCTAGCTCCTCAAGCATAGCATTTCCTACAATCCTCAGGTCGCCCTCACTCTTCTAACAAGTATTTCTTTTCTTGTTTTTGTCTGAGTGTGTGCAGGTTCACTCACTATTGTGTTCTGTGTGGAGGTCAGTGGATGACTTTAGGCTTCTTCTATCACTTTCCACCTTTGTGTGTATGTAGTGTGTGTGTGTGTGTGTGTGTGTGTGTGTGTGTGTGTGTGTGTGTTATGTGAGTGTGTGAGTGTGAATGCCTCTGCATAGAGAAGAACACTGAGTGTAATCCTCCATCACTCTCTGCTTTATTGCCTTGAGATAGAGAGCACTCAGCTTTTCAGCTAGGCTGTCTAGCCAGTGAAGTGTTAGGATCCACTTGTTTCTGCTCCTGCTCCTGCATGCTTATTTGTAGGCATGGATGACCATGCTTGGCTTCTTATGTGGGTGCTGGTGATTCAAATTCAAGTGGTCATGGTTACATAACAAGCACTCTTACCACGGGACTACCTTCCCACACTCTCCACCTTCCTTTTGAGACAGGGTCTCAAGCAGTGGAATTAGCACTGTGCACTATTCAGTACATGCGGATTTGTGTCCCTTTTTTAGTTACCTTTGTGAAAATCTATTTAGTCATTATGACCCTTTTGTCTGTAAGCCACTGTACTTTTAGAAGGAGAAATAGTGCTGGCCAGCCTGACATACACTTTCTGCCTGTCCTTACTCTTTCTTTGAGACTCAAGCACTGATTCAAGTATGAAGTTCCGGAGATAGGAAGGGATTGGTGTAAAATTATCTATTTAATTTCCTCTTTTCCCTGTTTTAAAAATCAGCCCAAAGCAGTCCTTCCTATCATTTGTGAGTCCTTTCTTGACATGAATGCTCCTCTGCAGTCTTGGGCCGTGGTCCTGATGTCATATGTACAGGTTCTGGGCCCTGGAAGGGAGGATAGATGAAAGGTGAATGCTGGGACTTAATGGCAGCTGAAGCCATAGGTTCTTAGACTCTGCTTCACCTCGCCTCTTAGGGGAGGACAGGCAGTCAAGAGTGTGTCTCTACATCTGTGCTCTGTGAGACTCCACATCCTCAGAGAGGAGGATGCCTCCCTTCTCACATGCAATATTCTGTGCCGGCTGCACAGCACACCCTTACTTTTCCACTGGACTAGAAACTCTCAATGCACAGGTCTCATTTTCTTCTACGCTGAATCTGATACTGTAAGTGTCCACCCCAGTTTAGTGGTAAGAAGCCTGCTGGTGGAATGATGTAGACCATGGTTGACTCCTGATTTTACCTCCCTTGCTGAGTGGTCTTGGGTAGGTTACCTGACTTCTCCATACTTTTGTTCCTTTTCTGAAAATAATGAGCATATTGTATTTTTTTTATCATGTCCACTGTAAAATGCATGCAAAACACTCCCTTAGTGTTGGACATGTGTCAAGTGCTCAGTCAACTCTCATTGTTTTGTTTTTGATGAAAAATAAGAAGTGAATCTTAGATCCCTATGTTATGGAGCACAAAACAAGACAACAATAAGTGAAGGAAGATACCAAGCATTTTAGATCAAATGATTCAGGAGAACCCTTCTAGCTTGGCAAACGCTGATGTCATCTTGCCTTTCTGAATATGCCTGAACCATCTTGATCCCCAGTTTCTTAAGTGGGTCTCAGCTGACTTCCTGGCCCCACATCCAAGTTGGCTCAACATAAGATTCTGGTCCAAGCCAGCCAAACACCAAACTCAAGTTTAGGAGTGAAGTGTGAGACTGAACTACTGCTGGGCCTCAGGCCAACATCTACCGCTGGGAATTTTCTTGGGTCACCATGCGAGTCACACTGGTATTGACTCACTGTACCCCCATTGTTGACCATTGACTCTGCCAGGGATCCAGGTTCAGAATCTATCCTTAACTCCCTTAGACTGGTTGGGGCTGTGTCTCAACCTCAAGCTGTCGTCAGCACCCTTCTCAGAGTCTGTCCTGACATACGAATTGGCAGCCTTACCATCCCTATAATTAGTGTACACCCACTCCGTCATCCCCTTGTGAGTGGGCACGGGTCCATCCCAAAGTTTTGTTAATATAAACAATAATTCTGCTGTACAGATGCACAAGCATACCTTGGGGAACACATGTTCACCTCAAGATAGAATTGCTGAATTATAGGTACTTAGGCAGTTAGTGGATACTCCCAGAATGCTTTCCCAAAGGACTTGACCAATTTATAGCCATTTAGTATGCATCTCATTTACCCATGTGGCCCAGGATGTTAGTGAGACTTTTAATCTGTGCCAATTTAACCAACGTTCTACTCGTTTTTGATTGGTATTTCCCTGCATACATGTGAGTGGGTATTGTTTAATTTGTTTGTTGGCCAGTTTGTTCTGTCTTCAGGGACTTGCCTATGAAGGATCTTTACCTTTTCTATTTAAGCTGACTTTGAGAAACTCATTAATTAACTGTGGCATCCTGCCCCCTAGTCCCCCCCCCCCTTATCTGGACCTCTACTATGGGTACATTTTGTGTCATATCTAAGTATTTTAATCTTTGAACTCAAATCTGACCATCTATTTCTTTCTGGCATTGGGGTTTTGTGTGCTGACTTTTTGTCTGGGTCTTATGCATGCCATTCTCAAGAGAATATAAAAATACGTTCTTACTTTTTCACTCTCTGGGAAAGTGTTTTTGTTTAACTCATTCATGTATCTGGAATTTATCCTTGTGTAGAATGCAATATTGATATTTTTGTTCATAGCATTAAAGTACAGCATGCCATCCGCTCCACCTGAACTATACATTTCTTAGTGAGGTAATTCTTTCATTATAGACTTAACACCTGCACCTAGTTGTCTGTATTCTTTGCCTTTGATTGTCTTGTCTGTTCTGATACTAGTTTTATTCTTTGCCTTTGATTGTCTGGTCTGTTCTGATACTAGTTTTAAAGATCATAGACTTATGACATATCTCAATAGCTGATGAACCAAGCCTCTGGATAGTATTCATTTCTCAAAAATCATCTTGTCACTTACTAAAAACCTGTTCTTTGATGACAGTCCTTAGAGCTAGCTGGGCACATTTCATTAAGCAATCCTATTTAATGGGAATTGGACAGCATTGGGTATATGGATTACTTTGGAGGTTACTGTCTTCTTTATGATGTTGAGGCTTGTCATCTGAGGATACGGCAGCCAAGTTTTCTTCTATGCCCTTCAGTAAGACTTTACAGTTGTCTTCACACACATATTACAAAGGCTTTGTGAGATTTGATCCTAGGTATTTTATTGGTTTTGTGACTTATTATGAATAGATGCTTTTTTTATTATCTTTTAAAACAGGCTATCATGAGTAATAGATGAGTTGGTAACCAGGAAAGTAGTGAGCCTCCTTCCACTGGCAGAATCCAACAAAGGTTGACCACTGGAGTGGGACAGCAGAAGGGCATTTGCCATCTGGGACATACTGATGATGTCCAAGACTACTTTCCATGCTAAGAACTAGTGTATGTAGGAAATGTCAGAATCAGGACTTAACCTTGAGGGATCTATAGCTCCCTAAGAGGACGACTTCTTCTTCTTCTTCTTCTTCTTCTTCTTCTTCTTCTTCTTCTTCTTCTTCTTCTTCTTCTTCTTATTCTTATTCTTATTCTTCTTCTTCTTCCCTCTTCTTCCTCCCCCTCCCCTCCCCCTCCTCCTTCCTTCTGACCTTAATTGTCTATTATCTTTGGAAACTGGTGTTTCTTGTGAACCAGTAGAGAAGCAGCCCATGCACCTCTTAGAACTTCGTGAAACAATCTAGAAGAGTCTTCAGTGTATTCCCAGGGGAAAAGAATTCCTCATCCATGGCTGTTTATCCTTAACCCCTTTCCAGCCATTATGGGATCCATAGTCATTTAACAAAAGATGAGGAACAATTAGGAAAGCATCTGTTGTTCCTGGGTGAGGCTCTTCGTAATTTCTGATGAACTATGAAGATGTGGGACTCTTCCCTGGGTACCACATTCTCTGAGGATGGCAAGAAGAATTCTTGATCATGCAGCTGCCCTGAGGCCTAATTTCTACCTAGTACAAACTGATTGTCTTTGTACAGCAGAGACTTATCCAGTCTGGCTCAAATGGTTATCTAGTTATCCCTCCCCAACTCTGTGTGTGTGTGTGCGCGCGCGCGTGCGTGTGCCTATATGTATGCATGATTTTGTGTGCACGTGGAGGCCAGAGGTCAACTATGTTGGATGTCATATTTATGGGAAACAGACTCTCACTAAACAGACATTTCACTGATTTGCCTAGGCTAGCTGGATGCTGAGCTGTAAGGATGCTCCAGGTGTCTTCCTGTCTCTGATTTGCCAGCACTGGCATTGCAGACAGGTTCTGCCACACTTGACATTTTAGTGGGTGCTGAGGATCCAAACGCAGGTCCTCATGCTTGTGCAACAAGCACTTTACCAATTGAAACATATCCCTAACCTTGGCTATTTTCTTGAATGGGGGGGCGGGCTGGGGGGAAGGTGAGGGGGGCGGGAGGGGGGAGAACAAGGGAATCTGTGCCTGTATGTAGAACTTAATTGTATTGCAAAATAAAAATTAAAAAAAAAAGTTGCTGTGGAAGGTGAGGATATAGCTCAGTTAGTAGAATACTTATCTATCATGTACAGAGTTTTGGGTTTGATCCCTGAGACTGCATAAAACAGGCTGCTGTGGTCCAAGCCTGTCATTTCAGCATTTGGGATGTGGTAGCTAGAGGATCAGAAGTTCAGATCATCCTCATCTATGTAGTGAGTTCAAGGCCAGCCTGGACTACATGAGATCTTGTCTCAAAAAATAGAATAGGATAGGATAGGATAGGATAGGATAGGATAGGATAGGATAGGATAGAATACTTTGATTAGTCCATACCCTCCCTTCATTGGTACCCTATTCCTGAGAGTTCACAGTGTATATTGTGTACTAGGAAGACCCTGCTGGGTTCTGCATACTTGACAAATGATTCTAGAAGAACCAAGGTGCCTTTCCACAATTCGTGATCTTTGTCCCTGTCATGTCTTGGTGTAAGGCTGTTGAGTCTTGAGATTCACAGTATCATTGCTCTTGACCCAGTTTCCTAGCCAGACCTTGGTCTTCACATTTGCACCTGCATAGTGACGATCACTGAGCTCTGAGTGGCATCAGCTTGTTTTAAACCAGTTGAGTAAGTCCACGTGGTTCAGGCCCCAAGTGCATCAGTTAGGAATGATAGGCCAGAAAGAGGAGCTCCATGAAGACCCTGCCCAAGTAAGCTCTATCTCCCTGTAGTACCAGAAATGAAGTGTTTCACAATGTCTTTTGACAGTTCGAGAAGACTCAGACTCAACACCTTGGAGCTTGCCTTGGCAAAGCGTGGTCTAGGATATTGTCAGCATAGCAGAAGACCACAGGGAAAATGTCCTTTGACATGAATTGGACCTGGGATGCCATAACCATAGCCTGCCTCAGTTTTCAAGGCTTCCAGGGAAGGACTTCTGAAGGTCATGTGTTTAAAATGACCGGCTATGTATCTCCCTTTGGTTTGGAATGTCTTCAGGGACTCTCTGAGTGGTATGTCATCAATGCTTCCCTTCTCTTTGGCCTCATCTGAGCATCCCCTGAATGGACAGTAACGGCCATGGGTACACTCTTTTGACGTCTGCTAACCCCAGGCTGCAGTCCCTCATCAGTCCTCAATAGATTTCTGTGGCTTTCCAGAAACCTGGTCTCCCAGCTCCAATGCAGACTTGAGAGAGGAACTGTCTCTTTTCCCAAGAAGTGGAACCCATCCCTCTGTCCCAGACAATTAGCCCCATTAAAGACGGGAAAGCAAGAAGTTGTCTATACAAACACTGGTAGGTGGTGAGATACATGACACCAGGCTATTTGACACCCCTGAAATCCCTCTCATCCCGGTCCCTCCTTGTTTTGACTAATCATTTCTTTCCTGTTACTAACTGTTATGATTAGGAGAATTGCCTGTGTATGGACCCAGTACGTAAGAGACCCTAAGGAATGTGTGCAGACTTGCTCACATAGCCCCAGAACCAGAGTGAGTTTTTCCTGCCCCTAAAGGTAGGAGTTGAGATGATTATGAATAAAAGCTTTCTATCAACTTGTGAGCCCCCCATAACCCCCAGATTCTATTGTACTTTACCTGTGCCTTGAACACTTAGGGAACAGGACAGCAGGCAAGTAAGTGTATGCGCCACCTCCTCTCCAACAGCCCCATAAGTTGATTCAAGTGATTTGATTCCTCATATTTATGCTGAGGACAATAGTCCCTACCTTCCCAGATATCAGGAAGATCAACTTCTCTAAGTTATACAAAAATGCCAAATATGGTGCTTTATATATAGTGTTCATGAAGAGAAAACTGACTTCAATACAGAACTCTGCTGAATGTTGACCAACACAATCTCTTTGTTCTTTTAATCTTTTTTGTTTTTTAGTCTCTGTAGAAATCTACGCTAGGGAACAAACAATATTAGTTTTCCACCAAATCAGAACCAGGCCAAGGAGTAACCAGTGGATAAAGAGCTCTTTTGGTCACTAAGTATCCACTCACTGGGAGGGAAGAGGTGCAAGGTGAACACATCCATGTCGCAGACCCACCTTGACCTTGGCACACCTTTGACCACAGACAAGCCATTTTGTCTCTCTGAACCTCAAGTTTTTTCATCAGGAAAACGGTGGTAGTAAAGACACAGTTGTGAAGTAACCTGGTGATAATGTCTACAGACAGACTATGTCAAAAAACAATTGGAGGCTCTTCCTTGTTTTCCTCTGTCCTGGCCCAAGCCACTGTTGTCCCTCATCTGCATGGCTACCGTGGCCTCCTGGCTGGACTGTCTGCTTCCACTTTTATCCCCTTTTGTGTTGCTTTCACAACAGCTAGAACAGTACCTAGAAAGTCTGACTGTGGGGCTGGAGAGATGGTTCTGGGGGTAAGAGCACTTTTATGCAGGCATGAGGACCTGAGTTCAGATCCCGGCACCCATGTTAAAAGCCAGGCATGGCTGCACATATCTGTAATCCCAGCACTTGGGAGGAGAGAGACAGGAGAATTGCTAAGGCTTGCTGGCAGCCAACATAGTTTCAGGTTCAATGAGATGCCTGGTATCAAATAAAAAAGGTGGAAAGTATTCCAGCAGACACCAGGCTTATTCCTCTGGCCTCCTTGTGCATGCGTGTGCAAACACACACACACACACACACACACACACACACACACACACACACACACACAGAGAGAGAGAGAGAGAGAGAGAGAGAGAGAGAGAGAGAGAGAGAGAGTCAGTCTGAGTATGTCCTTCCTCAGAGCCTTCCCTAGAGTAAAGTATTACTGAGAATAAAATCCCTGTAAACTGTGCCCAGGACTTACATAACCTGATAATCTGCCTCTACTGGTAACTTACTCTCTCCATTCTTTCTCCCATCTCCCCCACTCATCAATTTTCTTATAGCTACATTCCCCTTGCACCCCCTGAAATTTTCCTTAACTAGCCAATCACACTTCCTTCTCAGGATTATTGTAGGTACTGGCTCTAGCCTGGGGAACATTCCCTCTATAGTCTAGTTAGTGGCTCCCGACTCACCGCAATGTAGTGTCTGTCCAAATGACCTCATCTAGGAGACGGTTCGCTTGATCACCAGGCACACTGACTCCCTTCGTCCTGTTCTTTATAACCAGAGCCTTGCCACCAATTATATCACACATTTACCTACCCCTTGGAAGGGTAGATAGCACTTCTCTGACTCCTCCACTAGACTGTAAAGTCCATGAGAGCAGCGTTTGCTTGTGTTGTAGCACTTGAAGTAATCATTACAACATAATGAATAAAATGGATAGCCGCCATTACAGAAGCTGTGTTTGTTAGCTTGTCAGCCCAATACAAGCTAGAGTCATCTGGGAAGAGGGAACCAGTATTGAGAAAATGCCTTTATTGGATTGGCCTGTAGGCAAATGTGTAGGGCATTTTTGTGATCAGTGATTGGTGTGAAAGGGCCCAGACTGTTGTGGGAGGACCCATCCCTGGGCAGGTGGTCCTGTGATATATATATACCTCAACCCTTTCTTCTAAAGAGAGACAGAGAAGAAGGCATAACTTCCTACAGGAATAAAGAGATATGTCTTTGACTGTATGTCAAGGAAGACTATGAATACCACCTTTCAGAGACCAGAAAGCACAGATACAAGTATATGCAGAGGTCACAGTTCAGAAGGTGTCAAGATCTAGACTTTTCTGGATAACCAGCACCATGTTAAAGTAGTCTTTCTTGGGGGTGGTGCTTTCTGGAGCTAAGTAGCTTAGAATATACAGAATTGGGCAGAAACAATCTCCAAAATGTTTCTCCCCAAGAGTAGATCCATATATATAAAAGGTAACTGAATATGAAGATCAAACTATGAACAATGTTCCTCCACAGTACCTGCTTCAGTTCTTGTCTCCAAGTTGCTACTCTACTTGAGTTCCTACCTTGGCTCTTGCTATGGCTGGGCTGTATAAGCAAAAACAAAAAACAACAAAAAAGCAAACAAACAAACAAAAACCAAAACCAAACAAAAACCCTTTGTCTCTGAGCTGCCTTTGGCCATGGTATCTATCACAGCAATAGAAAGCAAAGAAGGAAAGAAGGTATTGTAACTGGCAGGTGCCATTTTAATCCTTTACTTATTGGAAGTCCTATATAATTCTTCTGAGCGATTATAATCTTTTGGTCTTACTCGTAAATGTGCAGGATTTGGCTCATCCTAATCTGAAGAAGCCAGACCTCCCATTGCTAGTGAGTTGGTCCAGGGCTTCATTTGAAGCTGACTCCTAAGGGCATGAAATTGTTCCTGGGAGGGTTGTGCTCACACGATCCTATATGTTATTCTTGTTAGGATCCTGTATGTTATTCCTAGGTTTTGATGCCCTCTCTTCTTTACCCCAGAGCTCCAGCCAACATATTGAGGAGAAGATCCTCAAAAGATGGCCAACATTGCAGAAGGATAGGCTCTAGCCATTCCCCAATGCAGATTTTTGGTATGAGTCCACCTCTGGAAGGTCCCCCCAGAACTTCCTCTGCACTGGCAGAGCACTGCACCCAGTGCTCATCACCCACAGATTGCAGACATCTATGGTCTGTTTTTTCCCAGTGATCCTGAGATCCTTCAAGTTTCTGTTGTTGACAGGAAGATGTCTGGCATCCTATAATGACCCCCTTTCCTGTCTGTTTTGTGTCACCTCTTCTCACCATGTACTCGATACCTTATTCTCAACTTCCCAATATGGCTTCAGCAGTCCCCTTCACCGTATGACAGAATCTGATAACTTCTGCTGTCAATGACCCCTGTTATCCTGGTACCCAGTGCAGACTCATTAGAAGCAGGAGGTCTCAATTTCCTCTCCAAGGTTCTGAAGCAACACATTGCCACTCATCAGACTCTCCTGTAAGCCATTGGTGCTCCCTGTCTGACCTCTTCTTGGGCTTCTGTACCTAGTGTGATTATGATGGGAGATGAATCGGAGTCATCTTTGTGAGGAGGGCAGGGGAGAGGAGAGCTGAACTCAGGTTAGGACATGTCATGGCTACACATGGCAGGTAGAAAGGGTGAGGAAAGCTTTTGTTTTGACTTTGCTCTCAAATAATCAGTTACCAAAGAAGAAGACGCAAGGGAATGTGAAGCTGTGTTCATGTTTATTTGATTACTGTCATACATCTCTGACAGTTGTGGGCATGTCGTCTGCCAGGTTATGTCACCTTCTAGCCAAGCTTGCTTTCAACCTTGTGTGCTGTATTTAGTGCAAGGCATAACAATAAAACTGATTGAATTTTCTACATACTTTGCACCCATAGAAAACCTCTACATCCCATATTTCCACGTCTGCCCCTGCCCCCTGGATCTTATCTATTTCTCTATAGACTCTCAAGGACTTTTCCACCTTCTCTAGGAAGCCTTCCAATCACTCAGTTGTAGCTCCTTTAATTAGCTCTGCCACAGTGAGCAATGAGGAAAGAAATACTCTGACAGAATCCTCATTTTGGAGAACTAATGTTGGATCTACACTGAGCACACCACCCAACGTGTTCCTGGGCACTTACACCTCACTCTCTCCCATCATCCTTACCCTAAAGTCATTTTTCTCATCCTCCTCTCTACTGCCTCCAGGCCTTCACCCTATATTTAAGCATGCAGTCATTTTATTTAACCTACAATCTTGACTCTTTTCAGTCATAAGAACATTATGGTTTAGATTTTCTTGATTGAAAATACTCAAGGGTCTTGAGCATTAAATATCCTCTTGGCTCATTCCCAAACCCTACCTCAACCCTTTCTTCTAAAGAGAGACAGAGAAGAAGGCATAACTTCCTACAGGAATAAAGAGATATGTCTTTGACTGTATGTCAAGGAAGACTATGAATACCACCTTTCAGAGACCAGAAAGCACAGATACAAGTATATGCAGAGGTCACAGTTCAGAAGGTGTCAAGATCTAGACTTTTCTGGATAACCAGCACCATGTTAAAGTAGTCTTTCTTGGGGGTGGTGCTTTCTGGAGCTAAGTAGCTTAGAATATACAGAATTGGGCAGAAACAATCACCAAAATGTTTCTCCCCAAGAGTAGATCCATGCTTGAGGACAGAATCTCTAAATCATATCTGAAAATACGGATCTAACTTGTCATCTACAATGCTTTCCATCCCATTTCCTTTACTTTTAACTGTATGGATTCACAACTCCCAGATGTGGGGTTTTGCACTTGAGTTCCCTAACATCACTCTATAGCTTCATGTCTTGTACATTGCCCAGCATAATCCTGGAAGTAGAGTCTGTGCCCATAGAGAGAATGGTAGTATGAGATGAGTGTTAGTTAGATGAGTGAATAAGGGTTTCTGATAACCCAATAATGACAATGATGGCAATTATAGCCACTGACATACTCCATTCTTCCATGTACCAGCCACCATACCACAGTTTCATTTTTTTAGATGAGGAAGTCAAGGCTTACAAGTTCATTTTCTCATAGCTGTCCAAGTTGATTGGTATAAATATTCAAGGGGTTCATGGTTAGCTTAAGAAGACTGTGAGCCCACTCACTGTGTGAACAGTCATGCATTGAGCACATGTTCACTTTTTTGCAGAAAAACCTGGTTGCTTTATCAGATTATCTCTGGGGGCATGCACAGAGTAGAAGGGACCTTTTCTGGCCTAATGCAGGGAGTACCATGCCAGGCTGAATGTGGAAATTTCTAGGACAGCATCATCTCATTGCTGGCATCCTTAGGAACCCCCATAGGGAGCTATCTAAGGATGCAGACCTGGCTACAGCAGTGCAGATTAGCTTCTCTGTGCTTTGTGTGGTCCTGGAACTCATTTGAAGTTCTGAGACCAGGAGGTTGGCCTTATTAAGATTCCTGATAAGGGGACTGGCTTTCAGAGCTTACCCGTCCTCAGCACATTTTCCCTTTGATTTACTTAAGTGTACTCTTATTTCCAGCTTGATGGCTACAAATAAACTCGCCTGCTTTCTGCCACCTACCTTGTCTTTCCATTCTTAAATAAAGTCACCTGGCCAAAATCACATTAAGAAGTAGGGAGATCCTATCTCGAGATTACAACACTTGGGCTGAAGGCTCTAGAGGGATCCAGTTTAACTCCTTGAGGTCCCCCTGACACCCATGTTTCATGTGACTGAGCCAGCCCCTTTGGTACATACTTCAAGACATTAGAGACCTATCTTCATAACTCAGGACCCACCGTGCTCCCTCCTCATCCAAGCAGAAAAATCATAGCTCAACACTTTTACCATTCTTTCAAAGGACTGAATTTCCCTAGCCTTTTAAACAGAATATGTTCATCGGTAGTAACCGTGGCAACAGATCAGACAGGCTTCAGAAGGCCTGTCTGTATGTAATTAAGAAAAACGAGGGAGTAGCCATGAGAGCGGGGAGCTCAGACAAGGAGACTGTGTTGCTGAGCCTTGCCGGGCAGTTGATGGGGACTTTTGCTGATGGGGATAGCAGATTTTCTTCCTATCTTTTGACCTCCCTTTCTGTTCCCCTTTAAGATATTTAGGTCTCCTTCCTGGGATGTTGCTGGAAGCTTACATTCTGAATGCATAGTCCCAGCGAAGCATGGGGCCCCCAATCCAGGAGAAACACCTAAATGATTAGAAAGTGATCGTAGCACCTTCCTCTAGTGAGATTTATGCAAGGGTCTAGACCTGCACCAGCTAATCTCTTCATCCAGGCGTGAAAGCCTGGGCAGCCTGTCTGCAGGAACCTACCTGTCTCATTAAGATGCCGAAGCCCAGACACCGGGGGCCATCCTCATTTTACCACCAAACCCTGAAGCACTAGCTTGCCTGGCCCAGAGCAGGCCTCATGGGAATAAGGGACAGAGTTGGACGTTGTCCCGGGATCTGAGCCCCAGGGCTGTTTTATCTCACAGCACTTACTCTTATCTGAAACCATCCCATTTGTCCCCAGGTTTACTTCTATTCTGTCAGATTTCCATCTCCAGAGATAAATACCAGTTCCATCAGAGGAAAAAGTCTGCCTGCTTTGTTTCTTACTCTTCTCTGCCTCCTAAGAGGCTGGAAAAGTCCAGAGACTTTTTGTTATAGTAGTGAAAGAATGGACAAGTAGATGAATAATGAATGGATTCCCAGTCACTCTTATGGCCCAAACTTGAGCCATCTCCATAAGAAAGCACTGGTACCCAATCTGTGCAATAAACACCAGTGAGGAAGCTGGGGGAGGATTTATATCAGGCATACTACCTTCTCCTGAGTCTCTGTGCTCCATCCTCAGGAAAGGCCCTGGGTGTCTGGTAAAGGTTACTTAGGAGAAAATGATGAGGTTTATTTGCCCCTGGACTCAACAACCATGCCCTCCTCCTTCCCTCCTCATGTCTCGCAGGGATGGCCACTGTGAAAAGCACATGTGGATCAGAATGGAGTGGCCATATTTCACGTAAAAAATGTTCCTAAATAAATGTGAGGAAAAGTCCCTTCTTGAGGACATCCTTTCTGGGTGGCAAGGAACAATGGGAAGTAGCATCCACCAAGGTAGGTCTACCAAGCTGCCCTCGATTGCAGATGGAAGAGGATCACCAGAGCCAACACTTCCTTCTCTACTTTATCTCATCAAAACCTCTGCTACTTAGGGCCACTTCAGGGGGTCTTGACTGCGGCTGAGGTTAAGGTCTACCTGAGGTCCTTTCATCTGCCCACAGAAAGGCATCCCATCTCACTAGAGGGGGGAGGACATATGAGACCATCAGTCATGCACATAGGAAACAAAAAGGACACCATCTGAGAAGAGAGTGCATGACTACTGGATACTGGCAAAGGATAGGCAAAGTGCTATGTGGTCTTGGCTATTTCAGACACACCAAGTACCTCCTCATCAGGAGGCCACAGTGTGGTGAGGATGGCACAGAGAGACCTTCACTATGCACTGGTACAATCTGGTTAGGTGTCTAAAAATGAATCTATGGGAGACCAGGAATAGACTGCATGACTGACAGACGTTGGGGACAGTTCCTCAAAGAATAGACCCTGGGTCTCTAAGGATGAGCTGGAGTTCCTGAAGTAGGTAGGAGGGGCAAGAACTCCAGGGAGAACAACGAACATCATCATGTACAGTCTTGGGAGGGCAAAGAGAGTTTAGGGCACACAGGAAATTGTAAGAAGATTCCAAAAGGCCGTCCTGGGAGACGCAAGGAAAACAGTCTGAGGAGATGGAATCCTCAGAAGACCCTAGGAAAGTGACTGATGTCACATGGAAAGCAGAGTAACCATTCTGGGTAACTGGAAGGCATAGTGCTTTGAGCAGAGGAACATGACGGCCCTGTGTGCATTTTAGGTTTTACACTCTGGTAGAAGAGAATGGATGAGAGAGGTGCAGAAGAAATGCAGGAGAACTGAGAGGCCCTTCAGTGAGGCAGCTGAATTGATGAGGCCTGGGGCTATTCTGAAGCTGTGGGGAGCTAGAGAACAGCAAATAAGGTAGTGGCCCTGATAGGTCACAAAGAGGACCCATGAGTTGGAGGACGCAGATGTGATTCCTAGGGCCTGGCTGGTGACGAAACAGGGTGTCTAAACATAGGGACTGAGCTGTGTTATAGCTGTTGTCTGAGTTGTAGTCCCTGAATTTGTCAAGCAAAGGAGAAAGGGAACACAGTCATAGGAGGAGTAAGGAGGCAGGGGAGCAGGTGGCGGAGCACAGAGGTAGGAGGGGCAGTTACTCCGGAAAAGCTTAGCTAGAGCAATGTGGAATGATGCCAGGTGTGGTATTTGGTTTGAAAATAGTGAAAACTTCCGCAGGTTGACACTTGGAACCTGGAGTCAGAGGACAGGATGAAGTTGGAGTTCCAACAGAAGAAAGCTCTAGAGGAGAGAGGGTCTGAGAAATGCAAGCACTAGACCGTTACTCTGTTGGTCAAGCCTCAGCCTTTTTACCCAAGGCTGCTTTCTGAAAGATAGCCTTGGAAGCCTGTGGGATGCTCCGATGTAACATATTTTTAAGAGATTTACTCCATACCTAGCACAGAGCACCCACTCAGAGGATGTATGTATTGAGAGGCTTGTGGCTGAGGCAGGTCTGTCCGCTATGAAAACGGGGCAAGCCGCAGTGGCATCGATCCATGGGAGCTTGTGGGCTGCGTCTCCCTGGCCTGAAGCAAACAAAGATGTTCAAGACATGCAGGGACCAAAATGGGCTTTAACAGACTGTACAGTGCAGCAAGGCAACCTGGCTCAAGAAGAGCACATCTGAGACAGGGCCTGCCGCTTTCCCTGTACCAGTTCTGTACCGACTCGAAGAGAATGGATGTATATCCCTGGAGAGATGGGTGGAGAATTCTTGAACACTATTTGCAAGGCTTCAGTAAAAAAAGCTTCATGAATTCAGCCCTGTCACAAGTGTGCATGAATGCCATGCTTTAGCTCAGGCCTAATGGGCTTTATATAGTACAGTACTGATTTTCTTTCATGTTTTAATAGAATCTGGTTTAATATTTGCTTTCTGCTCTAGCTGCTGGCTGTTGACTGATTCAACACAGAATCCTTCCCTGGTGCCCTCCGACCTTGTTGTTATTCCCTCATTTTGTGTGTTGGCAATTGATTCCTGTCTCCAGCATGAACCACTTTACACATGTCTTCGTTCAGCTGGTGATGGTCACGTGTGTGGATTCTGAATGCATTACTACCGGGAACCGCTGCTCAAGCTGACCTGCTGTTCAGAAGGGGGGCTTCCGGGCGGGATTCATTTCCATCCGTTAAACATTGACAATATGCAAGGCTCAGGCTTGGAAACTTGAGGCTATGATCAATCCTGTTTGGTAGGAAGGAGGTTCTCCAACAAAATCTGAAAATGTCGACATTGTGGCCATCAATTCAGCAACGTTTTGCTTTTGTACAGGGCACAAGTTTTCCAGAGTTATATAGCAAGGCATTTCCATTTTTTTGAATCATGAATAGCCATGAGCGTCCCAGGGAGGCTGCTTGGTTTTGGGGAAGCAGGTACTAAGAACAGGTCTCTGCTTAGGAACATGAACTTTGGAAATAGGCAGGTCTGGGCATCCATTCTTTTGGTTCCTGTAGACCATGTGACCAATAGTTAGATTTCTTTGTAAGCTTTAGTCTCCCAAAACATTTGAGATGATTGCCGCATCTTCCTGGTAGGATTCCTTGGTGGGAGGGGCAGGTAAGTAAGTCATGCATATGAAGCAGCTAGCTGGCTGCTCCAAAACATGTGCTTATGCTTCCTTGTGTTGTTGGGTCAAAGATGGTGGCTATATATGAACCTCTACCACTCAGTGCTGTCTCTGGTCTACAGCCATTAACCTGGCACAGTGTGACTATTCATTCCTCTAGCTGCTCTGCCAGCCTGTCCCATAGAGACACAGCCCTGAATCATGCACATGAGTACTAAGTTGTATAGAATTTTGTGTGGGATTCCAGGATCTGTTGGGGTTTGAGGGAGGGTCTGCTCATATATCATTGAGCTGTATTACAAAGAAGAAAAGGTAAGAAATTCAGTAACTGTCTTAGACACATGCGTATTAACCATAAATGTTCATGGAGGATGGGGCTTGGACCCCAAAACAAAAATACTTGAACTCACATCTTTAAACTTTTCTCTCTTTTGGCACACCTGATCAAAAGGAAGCAAATCAGAGTAGGAATAATGCAAAAGGGAGTTGGGGACAGGTTGTCATCTTTGTCTACATTATTTTCCCTTTATGATGGATTTGAACATGAATCTTTGGGTTGGGAAATAGAGTGTATGATGAGATTGAAGTTGAGCAGGCACCGAAGGCAGCCTAGAGAGTTGCTGCTGAGCAAGGAGCTATCTTCTCAGCCTCACTAGACCTTTCTTTGTCTCCCTGCAGGTGTCCCATCAGGTCCCCGAAATGTCATCTCTATAGTCAATGAGACATCTATCATTCTGGAGTGGCACCCTCCAAGAGAGACCGGTGGGCGGGATGATGTGACCTACAACATCATCTGCAAGAAGTGCCGAGCAGACCGCCGGAGCTGCTCCCGCTGTGATGATAATGTGGAGTTTGTACCCAGGCAGCTGGGCCTGACTGAGTGTCGTGTCTCCATCAGTAGCCTATGGGCTCACACCCCCTACACCTTTGATATCCAGGCCATCAATGGAGTCTCTAGCAAGAGTCCCTTCCCTCCACAGCATGTCTCGGTCAACATCACCACAAACCAGGCTGGTGAGTCTGGAGGTTTTTGTGTGTCTGTCTGTCTGTCTTTTCATCCATCTCTATGTAGGGTCATAGCCAAAGCCACACCTATCCCACCAACCTGCCCTCAGGTGGGTGACAGATGTTTATGACTGTGGAGGAAACTGACATCATCTTTCAACCTCAAGAGTGAGCTGGAAAGTAAGAAATTTTCTTTTGCCCACCGTCAAAGCAAATACATGTGTCTAACCTGGAGCAGGGCCTGGTACTCTGCATCTAGCCGGGCCTTAATAAGTGCTAGTGGGCAAATGGATAGAAGGATGATGGTTAGATTGATGGTTGTATGGATACGTGGATGGAAAGAGAATAGATGGAAAGATAATGGATGGATGAGTCAGTTGCATGTACAGATAGAAAGATAGGTGGGTAGGTAGATAAGGAATGAGTGGTGAGAACATTATAAATCTTTGAGTGAGAACTGGAACACCAAAGGTGCTTTCGTAGAAAACCAGTGAAACAAACTAAGTTTCAATGAAACTCTTGTTTTTCCAGAGTACATCCTTCCTGGATGCATGCTACAGTGCTATAGAGTCCTAGGGTAGACAATAATGGGAGATGCCTAGGACCCTGAGTAGCTCTGCAGCATGCATAGATCAGAATACATCTTTCTGTCTCTGTGTTTATTGCTTACTCTTCCAATCTTTCCTCATTATTGCTTTTTACACTTCTTAGAGCAATCCATTTCCTTTTATATCTGTTTAGCCAGTCCATTCATGCACTAACTCATTTATTTACTCATTCATTATTAAGAGACAGTTATTTAGCACCCACTCTATACCATGCTGTGGACTAGATGCTATGAGAAATACAGTGATACTTAGACACAGTTGTCTATCCCATGAAACTCATTAATGGAAGCATTTGCAAGACCCTGACCTAAGGCACAGAGTTGTAAGGTGCTGTGTTCTAAGCATAGTGTGCTATACACTGGCAGTAAACAATAAGTAATTAAAAAAGAAATGCTTGTCTCCTGTGTGAGCGAGCAAGACTCAGGGGGCAAGTGAATATCACATCTATAGGTGACAGGGGTCATCAACACTGGACTATGATCTTATTTGTAATTATAGATTTTTAATAAAAACTTTCTATAAGGATAACTCATTAACAGAATAGCAGAAACTAAGCATCTTTCTTTGCTTTCTTTCTTGTTCTGTATCCTCCTTCTTGACCTCCCTCTTTTTACTCCATCCTTTCCTACTCATAAATATCCCATTCTCAAACTTGCTCCACCCCTTTTAATATCAGGCATTTTTGATGGCAGATGATTCTTGGGTTAACACTCTCAGAACTGAGAAGAAAAAAAAGTGTTATGGGAAAGCATGGCTGTCCAGATGGCTGTGCCGTTGCTGTGTGTGTGTGTGTGTGTGTGTGTGTGTGTGTGTGTGTGTGTGTGTTCATGTGGTGTGTTTATATGTATGTGCGTGGTCACGTGTTTGTATGCATACGTGTATGGTGAGAAAACAAGAGTGAAAGTGTAGAAACCTCCAGCTGGTGACCACAGACCGGTGCCATGGAGACAAAGGTTGTGACAGTCTGTCTTACCCAAGAAAATGGAATGGCATTTTCTGCATTATGTTGAGCATGTAACATGGACAGTCTTTGTTAGCAAGCATTTCCCTTGGAGAGTTAAGGCAGGAAACTGGCTGAAATATTTTAGTGTCCCAGCTTCTGGGAATAACAATCCTGCCAGGCTGTCATGTTACTCTGAGCTTGGCTGTCTTTTCTCTCTCTCTAAGCATGTGCGAATAAACCTGCCACTTAGATCAGTTTGCTTTTATTTCTTTTCCTCCCTTCCCTTACCCTGCTATTCCCGAACCTGCCCATCTGCTTGTCTTGCCATCTGCACCTTCCTGGGCTTCAGTGGAGCAGAGGTACCAGGGCTCCTAAAAGGGGCCCTGCAGTACCAACATTCAAAATATTTATTTTTATCCCCACTCATTTGCGATGGTGCAAACACATTTCTCATGCACTTTATTCACCAGCAGATCCTTTATTCTTAACCTTCCCCTGTTTTATGCCTCATTATAACCTTCCAATATAGAATTTCTTCTTTGATAATTCTAAAACGTTGAAATCACAAAGTTTATAATCGGCAAGAGAATGATGCAGTAACTTCATGATAGTATGTGGTTTATATAAAGCAAATATCAAGTCAGCTAGTGGCTCCTAGTTGGTGTGCTGTGTAACATAGAGGAATAGTGTCTATTTGGTGACTATGTACATGAGTGCAAGTCATCTTCAGCCAATAGTATTGTCTTTTCTTAAGGTAGGAATGGCCAAAATGAAGACTTGACCCCATGCCTTTGTAAGAACAATTTAGAAATGTGAAGAAAGCTATGGAAAGCTATGCGTGTTACCATAGTTAGGAGACTAAATAGTAGGCATTCTGAAAACCCAATGTAGGGAATGAAGTGGGTAGACCTGTGTTTAGCCAAAGTCATGATGTGTCTAGCCTTCTCAGGACACCAGGACACCATTGAGCTCATCCAGTGTTGGAGATGGACAAGTTAGCCTTTTCCCACCACTCCTCTTTCCCCTGCTTTACAGTATGATCCATGTAAGTGTCTGTGGCCACCACTGTCCTAAAAGTAGACAGTAGGTTGAAAATCTCACCAAGAGAAGTCCAGAAATCAATCATTAAGTCAACCTGTAAGTATTGGACAAGCCAGGACTGTTTGACCACTATTGGGTGGGTCCTCGTGGAGAAACAGGTAAAGGTTACTATGGATAACTCATATGTATATGTCTTTTACATTCACAAAGAATTATGAAATGTGCAGCCTCATTTAATCCTCACAATTACCCAATAATTACCCATCTTTCTCATAAGGAAACAGAGACTTGCAGGGATTAGGAGAATCTAAGATGGAAGGGTGTGTAGAGAGTTATCATGATCTCACATCTTGGTTTCAGCCTTCCAACATCCTATCCTAAAAGTAGATGGCTCCTCTGGTTTCCCCATTTAATAGTTTATAATGGTAGACTTTTCTGGTC
Source organism: Peromyscus eremicus (assembly GCF_949786415.1). Classification (NCBI taxonomy): domain Eukaryota; kingdom Metazoa; phylum Chordata; class Mammalia; order Rodentia; family Cricetidae; genus Peromyscus; species Peromyscus eremicus. The sequence continues at coordinate 96,216,347 of NC_081422.1, read as the reverse complement.
CTGAAGGGACGAAATTTTGTAATCTCCTTATGGGCCATTGGACATGGGACCCATAGTTCTTCACTCAGACTTGATGGTGACTTGGGGATTCATAGTCTTGGTTTTCCATCACAATCCTAATCATGATATTTCAGTACCTTGGTTGCCTTGACTAATAACAGGAGAGGACTATCACCCAGGATAAGGTTCTTCTACTTCTGAGAAAACGTTCGTCTACTTCTGAGCACCTCCAGTGTGTCTATCCCTAGCAAGCTCTTTGCGGAGATGTGTCTCAGATGAAGAAACCGGGTTTGGAGTGTTTTTAAAGTTTAACATCTAACCATGAGAAAATAGTGTTCCTGAATTTCAGGCTCAGGTTTGTGACCATTTTATCCTCAAACCCATCAAAAATCACATTATGGGGGGACATATAACCTATAAACTCTCTCTAAGCTATTGCCATGTAGCTGGACCACTTTAGCTGTCAAAAAAATGTCCATCATCTTTGGTCAGGGTTGGTCATGAATTATGCAAGCCCAGATTTACGTGAGGGCTGGAGGGATGTATCCTCGCACTGAATACAGCTGCAGTTGAGTTTAAAACAGGCTGGATCAGGAAAAACTCTCCCTGTTCCAGTGGCCAAACAGTCTGCAGTGAAGCTGTTACCACCATGAACTCCCACGGTCATTCTTTGGCACCTGGCCTCAGATTATTCCAATAGCTGGGTCATCTGACCAACAGAGAGAATTAAATGAACGGCAGACTTGGAGTCTCTATCTGCTGACTAGCCCCAGAGCATCAGAATCAGGGAAAGGAGCCCCTGAGACCTTGGGAGTGGGGAGATGAATCACACCAAGGCCTGATTTGAGATTATCCAAGCCAAAGTGAACAAACTCAAAGGCTAGGAGGCCAGATAGCAGTGGAGAGAAATCAGTTGGACTAGGTGAAAGGAGGTGGGGACTGGTGGGGACTAGAGAGAACTGTAGGACATCTATACAGCCACCACCCTGTTCCAGCAAGTGTGGCCATGCCCGGCACTGCCTGATTTTATAAGCCAGAAATATGGATTTAAAATGTTGACAACTGATTAGAAAATTTTAAGTACTTGAGAGCCAAACAAATCCGATTCTGGATTTGGCCTGCTGGCTATGGCTGGTAGCCTCTCATTCCAAGGACAAATCTGATTTACCCAAGCCTTAACATGAGCTGCTGTGCTGTGGAGCCTCGTTTTGCCTGGGGCAGACGTCTTCCTCACTTCCTTGGCTCACACAGGGAGTCCTCTCTTGGATCCCCTCTCTGTTCCTCACATGATTCTCAAAAATTCATTTAACTGTCAGCATCCCTCGTTTCTCACCTGTGAAATGAAAACCATGATAACCTGCTTCCTGGTACTATAGCGACAAGCAAATGAGACGGAAATGGAAAAATCACTCTACATCCTGCTATGGGCTCGGAGATTAGCATCATTTCTGGGAATATGTCCTGAGCAAATTGCTGGACTTCCCTTCCTCAGATGTTTTCTTCTAAGGCTTCTGAGTCTCTTTGTTTGGTATTGATGCTATCTGTATCCATCTGCCCATGTTGTGTTGATTGGAATAGGCACCAGAAAGGAGGGGACCAAGTCTGCATCAATGAGATCATGATGAGGGTGGGACTCAGTGGCTCCCAGTACCTGACCCAGGGAGGTCCTGCCTCTCAGAGGCATCCTCTGCCTTTCTAAAAAATGTGTGACGTTTCTGTTGCATACAGTTCATGTATGGCCTGCTGGACCCCTGCATGTGCAATTCCATTTATCATGTCCACAACACAGACATAATCTGTTACTTAGTGTTGTCTAAAATAACTATGCTGTTTCTGTTAATAGTCATAAGCTCCTACAGTTTGTCCATTTTTAAGGCATTTTTGAAGTTCTTAGGCAATTAACATCACTCAGAAGCACTGCTTTTCCTACAAAAGAATTACCTAGAACATCAATACCTCTGAATCCATCACCTCATTTGCATTATTCCTTGGTTAAATATAGTATTTGCATGCATAAAGAATAATCTTTGAATATGAAAAGGAATTTACGATATTGCAATATATCGAGCTCTTTGGAGGAAAGATATTATGTAAATCTCAAAATTAAATATTAAAACAATATTACACGCTGCCTGTAAAAATGTAGAGTGTTAAGATTCCATATGCTGGAACCAGTTCATTTTTAAAGGCTGGTCTCATTGGAAAGGAGTGGGTGAGAATTGCTCTAGAGCAGAGAAAAGATTGAGTCAGGGCTTTAAAAAGACTGGAATGACTTTAAAGAAAACCTTGAAAGAAGTAAATAAAGAAAAGTTAAAACAACTTAAGGAAATGAAATTTTCACTGTTCTTAATTCAATTTCATAGTTCATTCCATTGCTGTTTTCTCATTGCTAACTTCAGGCAGGTTCAGATTGTTTCTTAAGTCTTGCCATTGAGAAGAAACTTGCAGGTGGCCTTAGAAAGGCCTTGACTTCAGAAAGGCCGTATGTAGTGGCAACAGCTGGTGTGTTGTCAGTGAGGCTGAGGCCAGCATGTGGCACTGCTGATGCCCAGAGTTGTGACTGTCAGCCTCCTACAGCTTTGGAGTTTTCCTCTGCGTGGAGAGCTCTGGGGAAAACTAGGCTTTCTCATCTACCAGTGGCTTCCTTGGGAAAGAGCTACTGAGTACCAGGCACAGCGAGCCTTTAAATTTGTGCTAGAAAGCTTTATTCCACACCGATAGCAATCAATACATGTGTTTGGCTGGAGTGTGGCAATTAGAATGTGTCTTGGAAATCTACAGGTGACATCTTAAGACTTCTTCCAGATCAGCCAGATGACCAGGTATCTTCCTTCACTGTGGCTCCTAAAAGGACTTAGAGAATTGATACTTAGGATGATGCTGTGAGCTACGATCCAATCAGAGGAACAGAAAGAGATTCAGCTACCCTTACAGGGAGACTGATTGGTGTGTATGAACACTTGAACTTTGGAGATATAATCACTTAATGCAGTCTTTGTGACAGCTTAGCAGGTGATGGCTCAAATCTTACACATTCTCCTCCTTTCAATTTCTTAACAAATATGCACTGATACCCCTGTCAATCATACATTGTCCAGACACCATGGGCATAGCTGGAAATAAAACAGGCAAAGATCCATACCTTCATGGAGTTTGTATTAGTTCACAGCACCCACTGAGACCAGGCCAAGAGGCCCAGAACAGCCATAAGTAAATGGATTGATGACTTTGTTGTAACTTGAAGGTCTGAGCCCCACTCCCTGCTTGAGACTTAGGATATAAACACAGGCAAATTCCAGAAAGCACCCCAGTTTCTGGTGCCAGTTACTCTCCAGTGTCTGTGTCGGATGGTATAATTTTATTGTTAGCTAACTGGACAAGTTTGATATTCATGTAGGTAGGCCACACAAAGATTGGGTTTCGGACTTCTTTATTTCTTATACTGAGTTGTACCTAGTGATGCTGAGAGCTGAGAAGTGGCTCTCCCCTGTATCACTGCTAAAGTGACTAGAGTGTCACCAGAAACCTGGGGACTTGTTTGCTCATCTTACTCCATCTTGGATCGAGTACTGTGAGTATGCGGCTCGTGAGATGACGTTGGGGCTGCTGACAATGAGATGGTAGGGAGTACCTAATCTGTTCAAAGTCTACATGAGATTGTTGTAATCCTCAACTGCAGAAGGAACAAGAGTGTGAAATAGCTATCACTGGAACTGTGGTCTTGGCAAAGAGAGAAGGGTGGAGGGGGGTTAGCTGTCCACTTAACTTTTGCCTTACTTTTCTATTGCTGTGAAGGGATACCACACCCAAGGCAAAGAGTTTGTTGGGGGCTTAGAGTCTCAGAAAGTCGGAGTTCATGGCCATCATGGCAGGGAACATGGCAGCAGGCAGGAAGGAATGGCGCTGGAGCTGTGACCGAGAGCTTGCATCCTGATCTACAAGCATGAAGCAGAGAGAACTAACTGGGAATGGTGTCGACTTTTGAAACCTCAAAGCCACACCTCAGTGACACACTTCTTCTAACAAGGCCACACCCCCTAGTCCTTCTCAACAATTCCACCAACCAGGGACCCAAATATTAAAATATATGAGTCTATAAGGGGCATTCTCATTCAGATCACCCCAACATTCCAGTGGCAAGGCCCCTCTATGAGCCAACTGAAACTATCATATTGACTCCTGAAGCCTGTGGTCTAGCTAGATGCTTAAAACACAGAACGTATTCTACAAATGCTAATAAATAATAATGAAAGTCTTACTCTTCTGAAATCGGTTTCCAGCATCAACAAATGATTTAGCTTCAGCTCTCTCAGTGGTTTCTCCACCAAGCATTTCATTCTGGAACTAGATTGGGATTAAGCCCGTAACCCCTCCAAGTGCTGATGAAGTGTGGGACTTCCTGTGTACTGTATCTCCTTGAAGTGGCCCTGTGGGAGCCCCTTTCCTATGGCCTGGCCTGCTCTCCTTGCTCCCCACTGGCAGGGAACCCTGGCAGGCAGGCACAGTGATGGCTGCCTGGGATGGCATTCCAGTGCTGTTGTCTGTCCACCTGCATTCCAAGCTCCCTGCCTGTCATTTTCACAGCACCATCCATGTTAAACAGGCAGGAGCATGAGGGGCTTTTGAATGCAGCAATTAACAAAACAGTAATCAAGCTAAGTGTTTAATTTCAGAAAATTAACATCTTCTCAGAGCGGATGTGAAAGATGGGGGAAAAGGCACAGCAAACGTTCTGGGTAAATAAAGGCAGTGCTGGACCACAAATATTTTGTAGGGAAAAGGGGACTCTGCCAGCACCCCAGGCCGTGGAATCAGTCAGTGTCTGCTTAACTGTAGGATGGTAGCTATAGCATCAAACCCTAAGATTTTAAAGCATGCATTTCCTACTTTCCCTTTTTGTCCTTCTTTCTTTTCTTCCAGGACATAAGGACAGAGCAGGGGCCCAGTCATGCTCCCTGTGATGTATGTGCCCCATAGAAAAATCCTAGTTTGGCTTTGTCCTTCCTTAAACATTGCTAGCCACATTGATGACATAGTGAGTCCTTGGATGGGCAATAGTGTGTGTGTGTGTGTGTGTGTGCATGTGTGTGTGTGTGTGTGTGTGTGTGTGTGTGAAAGAGAGAGAGAGAGAGAGAGAGAGAGAGAGAGAGAGAGAGACACAGAGAGAGAGACAGAGAGAGAGAGACAGAGAGAGAGAGACAGAGAGAGAGAGAGAGAATGCACATACTCACACACACACATTATGGTCATATTTCTCCTGGTGGGTCCTGCAGGAAAAGAACCCAGGCAACTCCTGTATCTCAGCCCTGTGTCTTCTGCTACAGTCTCCTGGCTGGCCTTAGGTCATATCCACAGACACTGCCTCCTAAGCCAATGTCCTTTGCAGGGTGGGGTTTGTGTACAGGAAGAGACACTTGTAAAGAAGCAGATGTGCAGGAAGCCAGGTGGGGACAGGGGACAGTAGAGTTCTCTTGGTGTCCGTTTCCTCATCCAGTAGGTGGGGATGAGTGTGGAGACTAAAGATGGGGACAACATTAGTGTGAAGAATGCTGTGAGGTCTGAGGCAGGCTTGAGGCTTTGTGATGAGGTGCCACAGTTAATAGGGAGAGGGGAACTCTCAGGGGTTGTAGTGAGCCCAGTGCTGCCTGAAGAGGCCCAGAAACTGTGTACTCACAGGGCTGCAGGTCCTCGAGAGGAGAGTGTAATCTGACTTAATGAGCAGTTTTTCTTGAGGGGTCTTGCAGGCAACTGACACTGAAAACACAGAAAAACAGGAGAATGAGGCAGTGGCTAGAATCCACCCAGGAGATATCCCAGGGGCTTCCGAAAGCCTTTTGGGACAGCATCTAGAGAAGAGAGGTTCAGTCCTCCATGTAGCAAATCGTGGAAGATTTGAGTGCCTGTTCAAAGTGTTGTTTATGCAGTCGGATATTCAGGCTTCCATTTTCTCTGTGAAGTGGGAAATAAGTTTGCTCGCCAAGAGCAAAAAGGATAGTGTTGGGGCTGAAGAATGGAGGGGAGTGAAATAAATCCCGTGAGCAATTACAGAGGATGGGAGATGGAATTACCAGAGAACTCTGCGATTCTGGAACATGTTGAGAGCTTATTTGAAGCTAATAATCACATGTTTACAAAGACACCCCCTACACTCTCCGTGCCTTGCCCTTTTCTGTAGCCTTTCCCACAATGTGCCTCCTGGAGATGAGACCCTGCAGGGGGACCATGGCTCCATCTCTGGTTGAATTTTGACAGGTGGAAGGAGAAAGACACCCTTGTCTGAGGGCATGAGTACCTCGAATTACAACACTGGACAGACAGAACCAAAATGGGATAATGAGCAATATAAACCAGAACAGGGCTGGCTTCGTGGGCGGAAATGGGACCAACAAGGCCAGATGAAGTCAGGAAGAGTTACAGTGGATCATCAGAGATGGTGTTGAGGAAGTACAATATTTAGTGTATAGTTTTGAAAATGGAGTAACTTTGGGTGAGGTAAAGTCTAAGTGCACACTGTGGACTAAGCAGACATGGGAGAGGTGAGGAGTGGAGGGGATGAAAAGTGAGTTACTCAAGAGGACATTGGAGTCATTCTCTGGAGAGCAAGGCTCGTGGCGGAGGGGAAGAAACAGCCGTGAATGGAGAAGCGATGGCGGGAAGGGAAGACAAGCATGGTTGTCTCACAGCCTGGACAGTGGTGACCCAGACGTGGTGCTTCTGCAGAGGATACAGGAGATGCTATAGTGTGAGAGAGGTGGAAGAGGCAGGAAGGGCACACTCCACTTCCTGCCTCTGAGGGGTGGCAGGCATAAAATCGCCAAGTGCTAACGCTGGAGAGAGCTGTAGGGCACAGGTGCCTCTGAGGAGAGCTTTTCCTTAACGTGGGTACAGGAAGAATGTTGTCAGAGGAGGTAGTGGGGACTGGAAACTTGCCTGGTTTCTGAGCAGCCATTTTGGAAGATCCAATGGGAATGTGCTCCTTGCAGAGACAGTAAAGCCAGGGTTGAGGGAAGAGAGATGGGACTTAGTGGGGATGGCGAAACGCAAGGAGGAACTTACAGTGTGTGTTGCAGGAAGGCACCTGGCTGCCAGTGAGCCGCTCTGCTGAGGAAAGGTCCCGGGCCTTCAGACAAAAAGACTTGGAACTCCAGGCCTAGGGGAGGACAGCGTGGTGATGCCTGCCTCAGGATGGTGGCAGAAGTGTCCCAGCCACTTGCGGGGTGGGGAGGCTTTGCTGAATGTGTCTGGGTAAGACTTAGGGAGGGAATAAGCAGGACATACGGCCCACTGCAGTGTATCTTTTGTGGCCTCCAGAGCCTGGCAGACTCACCTGGGTGGTGGAACTTTCTGGTGAAACTTTCTGTGATCAGATATCAGACCAAAGGTGCTAGCACTCATCTTACACCAGGAAAGGCACATAGGTCCACAGGAGGCAGCTGAAAAGAGCACTTCAGCTAACCTATAGGTCCTGAGGACCCTGTCCTCACATGCTTTAGCAGTGATCCTGGATGCCTGCCAAGGACAGCCTCTCCTGAGGAGTAACTAACTCCCTATTCCCACCCTGACACATACAACTCCACAGGGTCCCACAGCTCAGATTTGCTGCCATTTCTACAGTAAATTCTCGTTTTCTGAGGTACCTTTCTGGTTCCCTTGAGAGGGAGGAGGAGCTATGGGGACATGCCAAGCTGGGGCACCAGAAGCAGCATTGCGTGGCAGGGCTGTTGACCTCCGCCTTCTGGACCAATGTTCTCCACACTTGGATGGAAGAGGTTGCAGGGAGCCCCTGATCTCTCTGAGAACATGAGTTCCTGAAGACAGTGAGTGATAGGAGCTAACTGTCTCCCACCCTGGTTCAAGGCATCCTCGGGGGACAGTGGAATTGCTGAGCTCCTGAGTGTAGGGACAGCATAGAGGGCCAGCTAGCATCAGTCCCGGAAAGGAGGCCAGGCTATTTCTGGCTCTGCATTAACTTGCTAGGGACTTAAGGAAGTCACTTTCCCTCTCCTGCCTTCAGCACTCTAATCTGTAAATTCGAAGAGTTGACAGAAAATTGAATGACCGGGATGTCCTCTTAGAGCTTAACATTTCCGATTTCCAGATTTGTAGATAAGCAGTTTCCAAACCTGAGCATGCATCAGACTGATGTGAAGGTCTCGAAGGGTCCTTAAGCCCAGATTACTGGGTTCACCTCTCCCAGGTCCTAGCTCAGCCATGGGTGGGAATGAAACATCTGCATTATTACCAGGTCCCTGGTGGTGCTGATCTGGGACCACATTCTGAGAACTCCCACAGTTAGGTAGATGGGCTCAATAAAGAATATCTCCCACATATATGAGACATAATAGAAGAAATAAGGTTCCTGCATTAAACCCTTAATGGAAGGAAGAGCCTATGACTTTGCCTGTGGGCATAAGCTCACTCAGCTCAGCCCTCACTTTCTCTCATGGAGTCCTATACTCTGACTCAGTCAGTATCCCACAACAATAAGGAAGTAAGGCTGCAGACCCAGGGCGTCCTCTGACCCCAGGTAATCCCAGGTTAGGGAGAGAATTGAAAGGAAGTGTCAGTGTTAATTCCTAGAATAAAACATGAAGCCAGTGCTCACAATAGGAGAAAACAATGAGAGAAATAATTAATTCTGCTTTTGTATTCATATCCAGGCTCCAAACTAATTGCTTATTTGTTTAATCTACTTTGACCAGAAGTGTTACTGCACCAAAAGTATTTAATGAGTCGGGCTTCCTAATGTAAAATTCAAGCATATTTGTGCAGTGGGATGAGTTTTCATCAACAGAGGGAGAGCCAGTTCTCCAGGCAGAACCTTCTTAGCTGGGTTTCTTTCTAGAATGGAAATGTCACCAGAAACTCAAGTCATTGATCGGGGTGCACATCACTTTTTTCCACCTGTACCAGTGGGCCTGGACTCTAGCTGACATTTCTATACAGGTTTGGGCTTCTTTTCTTTTTCCCTGTGGATGTGTTTTCCATGAGGGAAAAGACAGCCAGCCACTCCCAATGGGCCTCTCCTATTTCTGTCATTCATACCTTTCTAGGAGCTCACACAATTTAACCCCGAGGCTCCAGGGAACTCCCAGAGGTCTCAAGCAGTTTAGTGCCTTACTAAGATGAGGATTGACTCAGCCTCCTGGGTTTCATCATCTACACAATACAGAAGTCCTGTTCCTACTTCTTTGGAACTCCCATACTTAATAGTTGTTCCCTGTCTCCCTTCCCAGGATTCACAGTTCTGCTTCCCTTCTCCCACCCTCTTCTAAATGCTAATACCTATGTTTGGTAGAACTAAGCCATTTTCCACCCTTCCCCCTTTCCTCTGAGAACTTTGGAGGAGATCCTCAACCATTGTAGTATGAACAAAGTGTTGCCAGGCGTCTAAAATATGGTTAATGATACTGGTTTAATGTGAAGTGGCTAAAACCATACCTCCTGCCCCAAAGAACTTCCTCCAATGATGGAGAACAGAGTAGCTAGAGAGTTAGATAATAGCATGCTGATTCCCAAGCTGAGCACATCCCCCAATGATGTTATCAACAGCAAGGCCTTTGAGTTGGGACAGGGCAGTGCTTTTAAAGGCTAACAGTGTCATGAAGGCAGGTCACAGTCATACATGAGAAGCAAGTTCCTGAGCCTGCAGCAATTAACGCCTACCACACCTGTACATGTTTAGGAGAGAGTTAGGACTTTTTCTACTGGGCGGGGGGGAGGCACTGAAGGTTTTGGAATATCAGGGTAACATGGGTAACGTCAGGCTTCGGGACGGTTGGTCTAGCAGTTCGAAGTCAAGAGGTCCAGGGGTGGGATCTGAGTGCTGGGACAGTAGGGTGAGGCATAAGGGAAGTAACGAGATCTGTGAACAGGCCTTGGTAGAGCCTCAGGAACACTCAGGGCATCCCACTGGGTGAATAGGGCATGGCTCCCTCCCTCCACAGAGTCACAGGTTGTCTTATTCTTAGGAGCTAGGCACTTGTTTCTTCCTAAATTACTTCCTGGAAAACACAGTCTGACTCCAGGTTTCCCATTTCCCAGGAAAGTCATTCCACTTCTGGAATGTGTCTCTTCCACCGCTGGTCCATTTTGTTCGCCCTCCCTATCTCCAAGCCTGGTCTTGCCTAGCACCTCCACCCTGACTTGGTTGACATTTATATTTATTGCCTCAAAGATATTTATGAAATAAATACTGGAGGCCACCACTGGATTGGAGTTGCTTCTCACATTTATCTTGGGGAGCTATGCCCAGGGATTGATTTGCATGTGTGAGCAGCACTGGTCCCAGAAGGAGGGTTGCAGGTGGATGCCAAACATACAGCCTGATAGGAGTGGTAGACCACACATGGCACAGCCTCAGAACATTTGGAAAATTCATAATGTGAGGATTAACATTCCTGTTGTATGGCTAAAACCTACAAGCTTCAAAGACGTTAAGGCCTCAGGTTAACTCAAGATCACAGAGTAAGAAGAAGGCCAAGCTGGAAAAGGGACCAGTCTCTCAGCAGTGTTATAGGGCCCTGAATACAGCCCTCCTTCATTTCTGCTAATTCCTACTACACTGAGCGGGGGCCTTGGGCTGTTTATTAATCCTTATCCCACCTTTCTTCATAGATGTGGTCAATGGTATAGAAGGCAAGCAATGAGTCCAAGGACGATGGGGCTGGGAAATGCTATTCTAGACAGAGTACAGGGGGCTGCTATTTCCATATGCTCTAGCAATCCAATCCTAGGTTTACCCTCAAGAGAAATGCTAGCATATGCTACACAGAAACTGGTATATGAATGCTCACAGGAGCATTATTCTCTCTCTCTCTCTCTCTCTCTCTCTCTCTCTCTCTCTCTCTCTCTCTCTCTCTCTCTGTTAATAGGTGTACAGGTGCATATGTGATGTATAGGTACGTGTGGAGGCCAGAAGACAACATTCCTCAGGATTTTCCACCTTGTTTTTTGAGACAAAAGTCTCTCATTGGCCTAGAGCTTGTCCGATAGGCCAGGCTGACTATCTATCTAGCAAGTCCTCAGTATTTGCCTGTCTCTGCCCCCCTAGCACTGGGATTGCAGATGTATACCTGCACACCTGGCTTGCAGGGAAGGTGGTTCCGGGGCTTAAGCTCAGGTCCTCATGCTTCTAAGGCAAACACTTGATTGATGGGGCCATTTTCCCTGACCCTGAATTATTCCTTTTTATGATTTTTAAAAACACTTTCATATATGTATAAGATATATTATGATCATATTCATGCTCCATTACTCTCTTTTCTCTCTCACTCTCCTGTAAACTTCCTTCTCTTTCTTCCCAATGAATCCCTTTCATACCCCCATGGTGTGTGTGTGTGTGTGTGTGTGTGTGTGTGTGTGTGTGTGTGTGTAGGTCTTTTGCAGGTAGCTATCCCTCCTACATATTCTGTATCTGTGGCTATTCCATATCCAAATGACAACATTCCATAGCATTGTCCTCCACCCTCAAGCTCCTACAATTTTTCTGGCCCTCCTCTATGTGTCCCCCGGGCCTTGAAGGGTGGTGGTATAGTCAGTTCCATTTAGAGCTGAGCATTCAACAGTTATTTTTTCAGTATTTTGACCAGCTATGAGTCTCTGCATTAATTGCCACCTTGTACAAAAAGAAGGTTGCATGACCCAGGCTGAGAGCAGGAGTAGTCTCTGAGTATAAACATAAACGCTTAGAAGTCAGTTTGGCTACACAAAACATAAGTAGTACATTCTCCCGAGGATCTGTAGCTTCCCCATGCATAGGATTTTGCACCACTTTACAGTAAGAGACATGTGTTCCCATCTGTAGAGTGGCCCTCAAATTCAATTGGAAAATGGTTGGTTGCCCACAAAATATTCCTTCCACTATTGTACCAGTGTGTGCATCTTGCCTGTCTAGTCAGAACTATAGCACAAAGGATCCACAGCTGGGAAAGGCCTTGGTGACCTTTCTGTCCTTACAGCCCGCATGCCCTGCATAGCACCTTCCGGTACCCTGAACTCTAGCCATCAGGAAGGATGCTGACAGCTGAATGCCAGCGTTATCTCAACAGCCCTGATGTGGAAACAACACAAAAAGGAGTTTTTGTGTTAAAAGTGGTTGGTAGGTCTTGAGTTTACACAGTTCAGGCTGAGGCAGCAGTACCTCTCCCACGAGAAATGGTCACTGTGAGGATCATCTCCTATGAAAGGGTCAAGGAAAATGACCCTACCATGTCCACCATGGGTTATTTCGAGGCTAGGATCCTCTTTTTATGAGTCTTCTGAGAAACCCCAGATATGAAATACTTCAGGAGACTCTGAGGCCTTTCTCTTTTTATCTGAGTAAATTAGAGGAAACTCAACATTCTGAGCTGGGAGAGATGGCCTGGAAACCAGCTATCCCTGGAAGGAAGGACTCCAAGCCATACAAGCAACACCATTTTCTTTTTAGAAAAGGTTTGATGACCTTCAAAAAGTCCCAATGTCTTATTTTCATAACTTCTTCAAAGATTATACTTCAACAGAACAACTTAATTTTGAGTGAATGTGAATGTTCTCTAAAGTTACATGTAAATATTTTTAATGTCTTAAAAGTGTATTAACATAGTAAACTTGTATTGTTTGTTAGATCCCAAAAGTGGATTATGGATAATTCTTGAAGGAATTATTTTGACCAAAAAAATCAATTAAGAGATTATGAAGTAATTTCTAATGAGCAAAGATAATGCATCAGAACTTAGTAATTATCACAGAAGAAAAGCACATTTACTTATTCTTATATTTTGGAATTGGAAATGATTATGTGTTGGGGGAAAATATCCCTATTGAATAAAGGAAACAAAATGAGTAAGAAGACAACCTTGAATGTGGTCGAATCTGTAGCTAAATTAGGGGGTCAAGACATGTACCATCCAGGTGGCATTATCAAGGCTGCCACACATCTGGACTCTAGGGTCCATATATGGAGGGATGAATTTTTGAGGTAGATTCATGGCGTCATATCAGACACCACAGAGTCATAAGCCTCACTGTCCCCTCGAGCTTTTTGTAAAAATGGAAGCCTGGTTACTGCTGTGCTTGACACCCATCTCTAGTATTGTTGGCAGTGACCAGTGACCAATATTGGGCTGGCACTTGTCCTGTGTTGTGACTGTAATCTTTTCCAACTTGCCTTAGGGCCATCTTATCTACAATTTAATCTACATCCCACTTATCAGAAACAGGCAAGAACATTTTGTGTACTTGCTATAGTGTATACGATGCCCTCTCTTGGATCTGTCTGCTACTAAAGCAATTGGAGTGTAAGATTTCCCAAAAGTCTTCAGTGGCAAAACCAGAAACAAAGAACTTTTCTCCCTTGACCTGCCCTTGCTTCTTCTCCATCTCTGAGCTGCTCAATAACTGCTTTTACATTCTTTTTACATCCTTAAAGGCACTCTGAATATGGATGGTAGGCTCTCCTAGTGGATACTCTTGGCTCTAACTTTGTTTGAACCCTGGTTAATTTTTGTATTGGGGACAGAAGAGACATTCTTTGCTTCCTGCTCTCTTTATGATCCTGTTGGGCTAGCCTCTGTACTTTTCGATCCTGTAGGGCTAGCCTCTGTGTTTTTCTAAGAGGGACTGCAGGGCAATTTTGTTTCTGTTTAGATTTTTCTGAGCACCTTTTAAGGCCAAACATCTTTACTGAGACTTTGGTATCGTCTATCTTCTTTCCAAATAACTCCCAAACTAATTCTTTCTTCATACCTTTTCTTACAAAAAAGGGCTCTTTTTTTTAAATTTGAATAATCTTGTGAACTCTTCATTTTCATTATTTCTGTCTCTTGGTAGAATGTTTAATTTACTCAAAAGCTTTGTGCGTCCTTGCAAAACAGATTCTTTCAAGCATTCAGTAAAACCATTCCTTCCTCTGAGGATTATGTAGAAAAGACTGCCCTGACTGACTGCTGAAATCAATGTTTTGGGGATGGGAGGGTCACAGGGGTTGCCTGCTGGAATTTATCTTCTCATCTGCCTTAGTTTTTCTAGAAGTTGGTGTTTGAATGAATGAATACCTGAGCTTATTTTTATTTTCTGCTTGCCTGATGGTTTCATAGCACATAAAAGATCAGATTTAGGGGTGATGTTTGCCCTTAGAAAAGGAACACCAAATCCATAGTGTAGGTACTGCTGATGGCAGAGCCTGGCTGTTCCTAACTTTCATAGGGGGGATGCTCTGTTGCTTTCTCCCATGTGCTAAGCCCCATCACAATTAAAGTGTAAGACATTAGAGTTCCTTGTGTGGGGCACACAGTTTTCCAAAGGACTTGTGACCATTAGGCCATCACTATCAATCCAAGAAATGTTGACAGGGATGACCACAACCCCCTTCTCCTGGATCTATGAGCTGCTAGATGGCTGCTGGGGTGGCCCATACCAACTCCAGAAACAAGGGCATTAATGATTTGGGATACTGGTTGTTTCTCTCTGCCATGCCCTGTGGTTGTCTTTATAGTCTGACCCCCCACCGAACTCTAAGAACCTCAAGAACAAGGTTGTGATCTGTTTTCTCTGACCCCAGTGATCAGAGCACGTATGCCATAGTGTTTGACAAGTATATGGATTTGAATGAAGGTTTTCTGAAGACAGAGGCATAGAGAAGAATCAAGCTCAGGGTTAGCCTCAGACTGTTAGGATTAATCTTTCAAAAATTCAGTACACAAATTATACAAAATAAAGGCATTTATTCTTACATATTTGTGCATGTATATAAGATACTCTCATCACGTTTATTCCCCAATTATCCCTCTTGGATCCTCTTTCCTTTTTCTGCTGGTCCTGTTCTTTACTTCCATTTTCTTGCATGTCCCTGATCCCAGCACCACATATGAGAGAAAGCATGTGAATCTTGTCTGTCCAAAGCTGGCCTGGTTTTCATAGCATGATGATTGCCAGTTTTGTCTATTTCCCTGTAAACGATGTGATTTCATTCTTATTTGTGGCTGAATAGTGTTCCCCTATGGATTTGTGTGTGTGTGTGTGTGTGTGTGTGTGTGTGTGTGTGTGTGTGTGTGTGTGTTACTTACTGACTTTGACTCAGGAGTGGAAAACTGGGTTGTACTGTTTTGATTTTAAGTTTTTGAGGAATTTGCAGAGTAGCTGTACTGATGCACATTCCCACCAACAGTGTGTAAGCCTTCTCCCACCTCATCCTTGCTACCTCTTGTTGACTTTGTTGTCCACTACAGTCATTCTGACATACATTTGATTTGCATTTGCCCCATAGCCAAGGATGTCCAACAGTTTCTATCGGCTATCTGTGTGTTGTCTTTTGAAAAGTATCTGTTGAGTCCAGTTGCCCATCTATTGATTGGATGATTTGTTTATTTGGCTTGAACTTTCTGAGTTCTCTATATACTCAGTGTCACCCATCAGGTGAATGGCTGGCAAAGATTTCCTCCGTTGTGTGGGCTGCCTCTTCATTCCTCTGCTGTTTCTACTGATGTACAGAAGCTTTTTAATTGGATAAACCCCACTTGTCAACCCTTACTATTCTCTTTAAGCTATGGAAGTCCTAATCTGGAAGCCATTGCCTATGTCTGTATCTTGAAGGGCTCGGCTAAATGTTCCTCCAGAAGTTTCCAACTTCGAGTCTTAAATTCATATGGTTTCAAGATGAATTTTGGGCAGAGTGAGAGGTGGGGCTTGAATTTCAGTCATCTGCGTGTGGATGTACTATTTTCCCAACACCATTTGGTAAAGACATGGCATTTTCCTTCACTTTTATATTTTTCCATCTTTGTCCAAATCTGCTTCTGTAGCTGTGTGGGTTTATTTCTGGCTATTTCTTCTGTTTCATTGTTTTACAGGTCAATCTGAGTGCCCATTCCATGCTGTTTTATTACTATGCCTCTGTAGTATAATATGAAATGGAGCCTTTCTATGCCTCTAGCATTTCTTACTTAGGATGACTTTGGCTATCTGGGATTTTTCTACTTCCTTATGAACTTTGAGGTTTGTTTGTTTGTTTGTTTGTTTCTAGTTCTATGAAGAAAATCGTTGGAATTTTGGTAGGGATTGTACTGAACCTATGAAACACTTTCAGCAATATGGCTGATTTCCAGTATCAATTATGCAATTCTGCTGACTCATGGGCATTTGGGGTCTTTCCATCCTCTGGTGTCTTCTTCTATTTCTTTCTTCAGGGTTTCAGAGTTTTCATTATGAAAGTCTCCTGGGTTAGGCTTATTTTTAATTTTATTGAGTTTATTATTAATGCAGTTGTTTTCCTGATTTCTTTTTCAATGAGTTCATTACCAGTGTTTAGAGAATTTACTGATTTTCATATGCTGATTTTGTATTCTGTCACTCTACTAAATTTTTAAATAAAATTTATGATCTTATTGCAGAGTCTTTCAGATATTTTGACTTTTATTCCAGTTTCTCCCCTGATTTCTTCAATGGCTTACTGGTGTTTCAAAAGTGTGTTTTTCAGGCTGTGTATTTGTGAATTACCTATAGTTTCTCCCACCAGTTATTTCCAGTTTTTCCATTGAGAACTGGTAAGATCCAAACAAATATTTCAGTATTTTTGTATTTGTTGCATCTTGCTGTGTATCTTTAAAATGACCACTTTGGGGGAAACTTCCACAAGCTGCCGAGAAGAGAATGTTTTGCATCTTTTGGAAAAAATATCCTGTAGATGTATGCTGATTCCATTTGACCTGCAGTGCAGTTAACCTCCTGTGTTTCTTTGTTGAGTTTTGCTTTGGATAGCCTATCTATTGGAGAGAATAGAATGCTAAAGTCATCTGCTGTGCCAGCCAGCCTTTTTGCCACTGCGAAAGTGTCTTGGAAAAATCATTTAAAGGAGGAAAGGCTTATTCCTACTTATACTTTGACAGGTTTCAGTCCATGTTTGGTTTGCTTCCCTGATGTGAGCCTGTGGTGAAGCAGGACACCATGGCAACAGGAAGGCATGGTAGAGCACAGCTGCTCACCTCATGATGACCAAGAAGCAGAGAGACAGCAAGGGGCCACAGACAATATATTCCCTTCAAAGATACACCCCAGTGATCTTCTGGGCCCAGGCCCACCTCCTCATTTCCATCACATGCCAATAATGCCATCAGGTTATGACTCCATCAATGGGTTAGCCTGTTGATTAGGTCACAGCCTTGCTGGTTTACCCGCATCTCGGTAGCACCACCAGCCAGGGACAAAGCTTCAAATACATGTGCCTTCAAGGGAAATTTAATAGACAAACCACAACACCCATTATTATTGTATTGATTCTTAGTTGCATCTTTATGGACAATAGCACTTCTATTATGAATTGAAGCATACTGATATCAGTGTGTGTATATTTACAACCATTATATCTTCTTTGTATAATGTTTCTTTTATTAATATAGATGACATTTGTTTCTTCTAGTTTTAGGTTGAGGTCTGCTTTGTTGGATTTAGGAATAGCCACTTCTACTTGTCGTCATATTCTATTAGCTGGGAATATAACATTTTATCCTTTTACTTTCAGTTTGTGGATTTCTTTGCCACTGTGGTGAGTTTCCTGCAGGTGGCAAGTAGTTGGGTCTTGTTTTATCAACTAATAAACCACTCTTCTTTGTCTTTTAACTGGAGAATTATAACCATCTACATACAGGAGTATTATTAAAAAGCATGTTCTATTTCCTGTTGTTTTCTCTAAAGTTTGATTCTCTCCCAGTGCCTATTTGCTCATCTGGTCTTAGTATACTTACTCTTCCTCATGCTCTTTTGGCTGTGTTTATCTTCTTCTACTATGAAGTGAACTTTTAAATATCTCCTGTAATGCTGACTTAGTGTCATGAATTGTTTTAGTTTATGTTTATCTTTGAGGGTCTTTTTCTCCTTCTGTTCTGAATGCTAAAAAAAGATGAAATATTAAAAGGAGGAATAACAAATAAGAGAGGGAAAATTAAATAAAAGATTTTTAAATAGAAAACATCAAAGGGGAAAATGAGAAAAAGAAAATAATCTAGTGAATTTTTTTTAAAAGGGAGAGAAATAGAGGAGGAAATAGAAAAGGATTAAGATTTTTTTTTTCTTTTTCGGTGACCTTGAACTCCTGGTCAGACTTACAAAGTTGTACCTTTATATCCAGTTTTATGTGGTGCTGGAGAATGAACCTATATATTCTCATGGTAATGAGCATTCTGCCAATTGAGTTAGAGCTATAGCCTAAGAATTAAATATTAAAAAGGGGGGGATGAAAAAGATGCACATATAAATTTCAATTTAAGCAGGCATGACAAAAAAATTTAATAAAACCAAACCAAAAAAAAAAAATCCTACAAGTTTCTTTTCTGCCCATGTGGAGGCAGAAGGGAGAGTTCTGAGCAGGCTTTGGAGAAAGCACAAACTATGCACTGTCCACCACCTTTCTCTGTTTCCCTTCTGTTCACCCACCAACCAGGTATGAATTGTAGACAGAGCCACTTGTAACTCCTGGTCATGGGGAGGTACAATCTTTGAATCAACCAGGTTTGCACAGGTTTCGTGTTCCATGTGCATTCAGATGGCTGCCCCATTGCTTCCTGTTGTTGCAGATCCAGGACCCAGTGTGTATGTTTGGATGACAGGGAAACAGTATGAAATTGCAACCATCAACTCTGAAGCATGGATAGCAGAGGATTCTGTCCTGGTCTGGTTTCCATTGCTGTGATAAAACACTGACCAAAAACAACTTGGGAAGAAAAAAGTTCATTTCACTTTGCACTTCCAGGTAGCAGTTCATCACTGAGTGAAGTCAGGACAGGAGCTCAAGGCAGGAACCTGGAGACAGGAACTAAAGCAAAGACCATGGGGAATGCTGCTTACTGGCTTGCTCTCCATGGCTTCTTAGCTTACTCCTTTGTATAACTCAGGACCACCAGCCCAGGGGTGGCACCACTCACAGTAGACTAGGCCCTCCCACACCAATCATTTATAAATAAAATGCCCCATAGACATGCTCACAGGCCCATCCAATAGAACTCCTCAATTGAGCATCTTTCTTTTCGGGTCAGCTTAGTTTGTGTCAAGTTGACATAACCTAAGTAGCACAAATCTGGGGCCCTCCCCTCAGGTCTAGTGTTCTGAAACTCAGCTCCTGGGGGCAGTTACTGGAAGGTACAGACTCACCTCAGTACCTATACCTTCCCTTGCAAATCGATGGTCTAAACTGGCCTGGAACTTTGTTCCCTTTTATTTGCTTCAGCCTGGTGTGGCTTTCCACTTCACAGAACTCTCACTTTTTCATCATTATTGTTGTGATTGTTATTATTTAACTAAATTATTATCATTATTTAATTTTTGAAGGTTTTACTGCACAGTCCTGGCTGATCGGAAACTCAATATGTAGGCCCAAGTCATCCTAAAACTTTCCGAAATCCTCCTGCTTCAGTCTCTGGAGGGTTCGGATTTCATGTGTGAATCATCATGCCTGGTTCTTAGCACTCCGGGGTCAGAGTCTTTTCTATGGTTGCCAGACTGACTTTCTGGCCAGTACTTGTTCATGGTTTTGTTCCCAGACACAGGAAAATGAAGGAAACTTTGATACTCCCAGCAGTGAGTCCAGGCAAGATCTTATCAAGATGACTTCCCAACTATTGTGAAGCTAAGAAAGCTACCTGTGTGCCTTTCTTTCTTGTGGGTTCTGATTCCTGCTGCCTGCTCAGCTGGACCTCTGCATGGTGCCTAGGCCTGTGCTACTGTGTTTCTATGTTTCTCCCTCTTTCTTTCACCTCTGCCCTCTGCACATAGCTACTGACCTCGGTGCTGGGATGTTCTTTCTTACCCTCTGTTTTAACCCCAAAGCCTCTGAGTGTGTTTTTGTCACCACCCACCTCAAGAAGTAGCTGCTCTCCTGCATTTGATTCTATCCCCAGAGAAGGTGACCATCATGCCATCTTGGAGTCCTCCTTTTTTTTTTTTTTTTAATTTGTTAACTCTTTATTTGAGACAGAGTCTCATACAGCATAGGCTGGTCTTGAACTCACTATATAGCCAAGGATGACCTTGAACTTTTGATCTTTTTGCCTCTACCTTCCCCAAACTGGCATTACAGATGTGTACCACCACACTTATTTTTTCTGTGGTGCTAGGGATTGACCCCAGAGCTTGGTACATGCTCAGTGAGTACTCTACCAGCTGACCTACATTCCTAGCTCTAAGTCTGCCAGTATTAATAGATGACATTTTACCTCTGAAGACAGAAGGAGCTTGAAAACCTGTGTGGCACTTCTAAAACCAACATTATGCAGATTGTGTTTCTGCACATGGCCTGTAAGAGGAGTCTGAATGGCAAGTTGTGGTAGGAAAGCATTATTATCAGGAGCCCTTCAGTCATCCCCATCTTGGGTCACACTGGGATCCCCCAAACATGTAGCAACTCTGGGAGACTGTGCCACTTTCTGAACTACCTATACTTCCTCCCATAGTTCTGCTAAGGCATGCAGGATCTTGAGCAATCTGAACATATACCATTCAAATGGTTAACCACAGAGGCTGTCCCTAAATCAGGAGTTCAGTTCCAGGTTCATTTTACCTGACTTAGCAGTAAGATTTAACATATCCGGTCCCCCGAGTATGCCTCCTTCCACTTGGTTTCCAGGCAATCACACTCTTCAGGCTTTCCTTCTACTCCATTGGCCTTGCTTTCGCAGGGCCCCTTGCTGTTTTCTCCTCATTTCCTACATCTTAAAACATGCACTCCACTAGTTATCTTCATGATCTCTCAGTTCTGCTCCTTCCTGATTTATTGAAATGCTAATAAACAGCTCCAACTTTCCGCACATGTCTCCCTACCCAGTGTCTACATGGGACATCCTAGACACCTGAAAAGTCATGTGTTCAAAGTGGAACCCCTGGTCTGTCCTCCCAGATGGCTTGTGTTGATGTCGTCTCTCGTCTCAGTTGATGGCAGCCTTGCCCTTCGGTTGTCCCAAACGAAAACCTTGCAGCCATTTTTAATTCTTTTTCTTCTGTATCCCACATCTATGAGCCATTCCCAATGGCAGTATTCCTCAACTTGTGAGGGGGCTACATCCCCATGACACTGTCACTGAGTTGCAAATACAATAAGTCAAAATTACATTGTGTATGACTTTTCCAGGAGAGACAGATCTCTGATCACTCTAGATAGGCTACCCATGACAGACCAGAGGAGTAACCCCACTCAAGTCTAGCTTAGTGCATTAGTAACTTCACTGGGATAACTAATGGGAGCATGAGTGACTCAAAGACAGCTGCACCTCTGAAAGCCTACCCCAGCATGGGTGACAACTGATGAAAGCTACAATCCCTGGAGCTCCCTGAACAGTTTACAGGCAGCTCCACCAGGGAGAATCTCATCTCTCCAGAAATTGTTATTGTTTGTATAAACTTGGGGAAGGGCCTTGTGAATCTTGTCATTTTCTGAGCTTCCTGAGGCTTCTATGTTTTATGAGCTTTCTGAGTCTTATGAGGCTCCCTCCTCTCTCCAGGAAGGAATGGTTTCCTGGGAGGAAACAGCTACGCTACAGCACTCACTGCACCTAACACCAAGTTTAGGCCAACCTAACTGAAATGTGCTCAAAACAGTAGCAGCTTACGATTGGGAATAATTACCTAATGTAGAGCCCAGTTTATGACAGTATATCAACATCTCATATAGCTAAATAAATTTATTAAACAGCTCCATCCCAAACCAAACATAACACACACACACACACACACACACACACACACACACACACACACCCCTGATGATGTCCTAACTGTGGATGATGGACTAGTCACTGTATGTTTACATGGATGTGGCTCATTGTTGCTGCCCAGCATCAAGAGAGTATTGTAGCCAATATCTCTAGGTTGGGAAAGGTTCAAAATCAGAAATAGTTTCTGCTGCATAAGAGTCACTTTTCAACATGGTAGAGTTGAAAGAGCAAGGCCGAAGCATCATTAAGTTGGAGACTGCTTCTCTTCAGGCTCTGACTTCTCTGCTGTTGGAGGCTGATCTCACAACAGTGACTTTATGATGGGTCCTCCTGCTTTTGTCTGGCCCACACCTTCTGTTTGCAGCACAGAAGAAGATGCCACTGTTAGCACACAAGTCAGATTGTCGTTATGTTGTTGTTATCGCTCCTTTCACTGGGAATAGAAGCCAAAGGCCCTCCCCTCCCCCTGGACTGTGATGCTTTCAGGTCAGACACTGTGCTCTGGCTGTCTCTTCTCCAATGCTGCTCTCACTGTCCTCTAGCTTATAGTCCTGCACTGCTACTCAGGGAGGCCTTTGCTGCCCATAAGCCAGCCACATACTGCCTACCCTGGTGTTCCACCTCCTCTTTCCCTACTTCATTTCCCCCACTGTACATACTATCTTTTATATAACTTTTTATTTGTTTAGTATGTCTAGACTCTGAATCCCTCCAGTAGAGAGTAGGTTTTATGAGGGCAAGAAACTTTACTTTGCCCATGAATGTATCTCTAGAACCTAAAAGAGCAGCTACATGGCAGATGTAATTAAACAGCAACTGTTTAATTAATTAACAAAGCTGGGCTATAATACCAAGGTAGGAGAAAAAAATGCATTAGACAGTTGCAAAGAGGATAAAAAGTTCTTTCAACTTGCTAGATTAGTAAATCAAATTTAACACCATAAAAAAACCATAAAAAAGCAAAGAGGGATTATGAATCTCCACAACAGAAATCCAACTCTATAGACATGGTGAGAGAGAACAGACCTTGGCAAAATCTAGAGGTTATATGTGGGTCTAACTTCCTGATTGAACAACAAAAACATGCTTTTGATCGGAAGGCTAATAGTCAAAATAATAGAAAACACAAAACATGGTAGATATTAGATTTAAACTTAACTTGTAGTACAAACAATGGAGGAGAATTAGACTGGTGTCTCTATCTCATGCCTACAGACATGTAGATAACATTGGGCCCATTTGGAAAGAGCTACTGCAGGTAGCAGCATGTCCTGCTATGGCAGAAATATCTATAGCAGCTGACCAATTTTTATAGCAGGGAAAACTCAAGTACAATCTAACTTGTTTCTTTAGATCTTTGACAAGCTGTTATGTGCAACAAGGAATGCTCTAGACTGTGGTGATATTGTGTTCCCCCAATATATTGTGTATCATAATAAACTTATGTGGGGTCAGAGAACAGAACAGCCACTAGACAGAGGCCAGAAAATAGTCACACACACACACACACGCACACGCACACGCACACGCACACGCACACACGCACACCTTTAATCCTAACATTCTGGAGGCAGAGATCCATCTGGATATCTATGAGTTCAAAGCCACACTGGAAACAGCCAGGCATGGTAACACACGCCTTTAATCACAGGAAGTGATGGCAGAAAGCAGAAAGGTATATAAGGCGTGAGGACCAGGAACTAGGCTGTTAAGCTTTTAGGCTTTTGAGCAGCAGTTCATCTGAGATCCATTCAGATGAGGACACAGAGGCTTCCAGTTTGAAGAAACAGGATCAGCTGAGGAGTTGGCGAGGTGAGGTTAGCTGTGATCTCTGATCTTTCAGCGTTCACCCCAATATCTGGCTCCCGGGTTTGTTTTTATTAATAAAACCTTTTAAGATTCGTGCTACACTAGACTACTTTAGTTGAGAGAGGTGAGACCAAGGAGAAGTAGACAGAGATACGGGTAAGGCAGATACAAAAGTAGTGAGATTTACAGAAGCACAGAGCGGTATATCTTACATGTAGCAGGAATTTGGCAGCAAGTGTTTGGTAGGGACATTGTAGGGGGAGCTGTCAGACAACAATGATCATCCCATTCCAGTAAAAGTGAGAGGGAAGGAAGAGGAAAGACAGAAGGACTGGCCAGGAGGATTCTGGCACACCTGTACTGTTATCATGAAGCCTTGGAAAGATCATTGTGGAGTCTTTGATTAGGAGTACCCACCGGAGAACCCCTGTTTTGCAGGGATGGGCGGGCTACTCAGTGATTATCGGGAACTCTGAAGGAGGCAAGCCTCTGTGTAAATACAGTGGCACAGCATCTGAGGCCCTTAGTCAGTTATGATCCTAGTTCAGAGAGGTGCAGTGTCATGGCCAACACATGGTCTCTAGTAGGCTTTGTGCAAACTGACCTCCAAAGTCCCAGAGGACACTCTGATGCTAAGATGTCATGGTAACATTTCCCACTTCTCACTCTGTATGGTTAGAATGCATCCTCTGCTTCCCTTTCCCTGGCACAGACTGACTTTAGTAGGTGCCAGAGTCTGACAAACTGTGGGCAAATCCATGCCTTCCTCCTTACGTGATCTGCTAGCTGTGCTCTGTAATTCCAGGTCTTGGAGGGAATCTATTAACTTAAATTGAGGATAGTAAATGTCACTCAGCCATGGTCCCCAGAGAAACCCTTGTAAAGTGGAGTTCGAGTGAGGAAATGACCTTCATCACTGCAGAAGTGCCAGGACTAAACAAAACAGCCCCTGAGCAGATCGCAGACTGAGCGTCATCCATTACCCTCCTCTTCCCTTAGGAAGACAGCCCTCATTTATTATTTCCAGACTGTTTTCATTTTACTTACACTGTGTGAAAAATGTTAAATTTGGAGATAAATATTATTTCCTAACACAAATTTCATAATCATCTTTGCTGATCTTGGAATTATTACCCTGTTTCCAAATGTTTGCTTTGTGTATCATTTCTTCGTTTGCGTTTGTGAGTTCTTCATTACAAATGTTTTCATTTGGAGAGTTCTGACAGGGCCTCTGTTGCAGCTCTGTGTTCCTGTCTTCGTGAGGGATGCTACCTCCTTTCTTTGGAAGTACATTAAAATCTTACACACAGTACCAGAAAGAAACGTTCGCTGGAATGTCCCTTTCTATGGTACAGTTACTTTGCACTAATCTGTTCTACCCTTGATGTTCTCTCTTGCCCCAGGTTTTCTCAGCCCATGACTGCAGCACTGAGGGTCCTTCAGCACCTTGTACTTCAAAGGCTTCTCGTTGTTCCTGTCTCTTCCTCCTATTTTTCAGTTCTCTCCTTGGATTTTTTAAAGCGTGTATGTTGACACATATGGCCCAGTACACATATGAAGGTCAAAGGACAAGTCTATGGAGTTAGTTCCCTCATTCCACTTTTATGCCAGTTTTGGGGATTGAACCCATGTTGCCAGGCTTTCACAGCAAGCACTTTTACCCACTGAACCATATCGCTAGCCCTTGTTTAATCTTTTTCTTCTGTACCGTAAATATTCCATATCCACCCCAGCCCTGCCCACGTGTGTTTTCCTCTGCTAAATTATCACCTTCTCTCTGCTCTATCATCTCAACTCCATTCAGCCCACAAAACCCACAGGTAGTTCGGCAGATCCAGTTCAGCTAAAGAGAAAGCACAGAAATCAAACCCAATCACCTTTTTCTCTCTATTCCTCTCCAAAAGATAGCACTTCTCCCATATTGATTGTTTCTTTGGCTACCCTTGTCTCTTCCTCTCTCCACAGCCCCCTCCACTGTCCCCATCATGCACCAGGTCAGTGCCACCATGAGGAGCATCACCTTGTCATGGCCTCAGCCAGAGCAGCCCAATGGCATCATCCTGGACTATGAGATCCGGTACTACGAGAAGGTGAGCCAGCTTTGACCTCAGGCTTTTAAGGCTAAGCCAACACTGTTCAGTGAGTGTGGCCAGTGTAAGGCACAAGGAGACAGGCTGGAGGAAGCCCATAGGGAGGAAAGGGGATCCCTGGGGAGAAATTTGGGTCTGCCTTGCCCAGGCTTTCTCTGCGTTGCCTTGGGAGAGAGCCTTCAGACTCAGCATCTGGCAGTCTGGACAGTTTACTGGACTGGACTATGCAAACCACTCCCATCCTACAGCCACATATTTGCCGTCCCAAGGAGGATGCAATAAAACCACCTGGTACCCCCGAACCTTTAGAGGATTTTGGACTCTTTTAAGTGATTTGTTTTCCAAGTTGTTGATCCTGTGCCTCCAACTCAAGCTTACTTATTTAAAATTACACTAATGTGGAGGTTAAGGAACATATAATTGGACATTTAAAAGGGTGAGATAAAAAAATGAATTGAAGTAGAAATTTGTGTATTGCAGTCCCTGACTACTTGTCAGCAGCTGCTGCTGAAGGCTACCCAGGGCATGTATTGCCAAGAAAAGGGAAACAATGCCCTGTAGGGTTGGTCCCTAGCTTGTTCATCATCCACGGAAGCAGGACCACCATGGTGAACTGCAGCGTTTGCAAAAATCCTGGGAAAATATAGTGCTTCCTGAACTAACCCAACATACTGTTTAGAAAAACACCAGATGCATTTGTTTATTTGTTGAAGAGTTTGATCTCAATACTATTTGGTAGGTCCTATTCTAGGATATGTTAGTGAACAAAAGTGTTCTGCCATAGGAGTTTTGCTTCCCAAAAGAGGGAGACAGACTAAACAATGAGCATACAAAATATGGGAATGATTATCATGTTTAAAATCATAGCATAAAAAATATAGATGATCTGGCAAGATCCTCAGAGGGTGAAGGTATTTTGTGAGCAAGCCTGATATCCTGAATTTGATATCTAGAAGCCAAATAAAGGTTGAAAGAGAACCAACTCCTGAAAGTTGTCCTCTGGCATCTACACATATGCAGTGGCACATATAAACCCCCACATAAAATAGACACACAGAGACACAAAAAAAAATAATAAACTTTAAAAAATTAGACAAAAAAAAAACCAAACAAACCAGAGCAGATGAATGACTTTGTAAAGGCCAGGCAGGCATAAGTCACAAACTTAAGTAAAATGATCGTAGCCTCTTGGAGAAGATGAGACCTCTTTCAGTATCTGAAGAAAGTCAAGTTACAAGCAGTTATCTCAGCAAGGAGAGAATGATAGACTCTGAAATGTTGTCACAGCTGTGACTCCAGGAGCAGGAAGCAGATGAGAACACCTGGGATGATGTGAGCAGTAGGGAGCTAGTGGACACGTGAGAGAGCTTATTACCAGGGGAAGTCAACATGTTGAGGTATAATGACTCAAGCTTTACTACTGAGTAAGGCAGGGAACCACCACACTTTAGGAGCAGAAGAGGGACAGGATGTGACTTATATTCTGAACATCGTTCAGGCTGTAAATAGGCCTGCTAGATCCATAATTATCTGTCAAGAAGATAGATATTTGAGTTGGAGCATCACCCACAAGCTGTGGAAATTAGCTGGCTTCTAGATATACAGTACACACTACAAGGAGAGCTAACAGGGTTTCTAAGCTGGATGGGATGTGGGTGAGTTTAAAGAGACCTTCTAGAATGAAGTAGGCAACGTCAACCAAGGAGGAGATCTCCCTGGGTCATGGATATTGGGATGAAAGAAGAGCTCTGTGGCTAAAATGCCTGTAAGAAAGCCAGGTAGAGGTGTGGAATAGAAAACTGGTGACCTCAGCCAGAAGGTAACTCTTCATCTGGAATTAAGAGAGGGGATGGGTTGAAGATGCCCGTGTGAGTTGTTGGGATGTACATGGTATGAAAATCCTTTGTCTAACTGAGGACATCTGCTAGGTAGATAGATATAGAGAAAATCAGAAATTAAGACCCCACAGTCCTGCAGGGAGGCCAGATGGATGGGCGAATAGCACTGCAGTAGAAGCAAAACCCTCATTTCCAGTACCCTGACAAGCTGCTGTGGCCTGTGACTTAACCATTGTAGGGCACAGTTTGCACATTTGTGAATTGGTAGCAGTTTTACATCCCTGAAAGAAGAGGTACAGATCAGTCTAGATCACCAGTCCTGTCTGTGGGGGAGGTATGCTCCTCAACATTATGGGAGTACATGCCAGCGAGACGAATGAGATAACATTCAGTTCTGTTTAGAGAATACTGGCCTCATGTTGACTCATAACATTCAATGAATTGAAGGGAATTTTAACCAATTTTTCTTAGTTACAGTAATCGTTGCTCAATCATGAAATACCTTGACCAAAAGCAAGATGAGGAGGAAAGGGTTTATTTGGCTTACATCATAATAATGTGGAACATCATAGTCCATTATTGAAGGAAGTCAGGACAGGAACTCAAGTAGGGATGGAACCTAGAGGCAGGAGCTGATGCTGAGGCCATGGAGGGGTGCTCCTTTCTCATGGCTTGCTCAGTCTGCTTTCTTAGAGAACTCAGGACCACAAGCCCAGGGATGTCCCCAACCACAGTGGGCTGGGCTTTCCCCCATCACTCACTAATTAAGAAAATGCCCTATAGCTGGATCTTATGGGGGCTTTTTCTCAGTTTAGGTTCCCTCCTTTCAGATGACTCTACCTTGTGTCAAGTTGACATTAACTAGCCAGCGTGCCGTTATACCCAAGTCACTTCCAAGTTAAGGATCTATTTGTGCAAAACAAATTGGGGGGGGGGGGGCGAGATAATAAGGTAAGAATCAATCTATAAAACTGTTTGGACCCATTGGCTTCATCTTATACCAAAGTTGACCTAGAAGTCTCACCAAGTTGCATATACCAGTTTACTGTGCAGTGTACTGGGTCATTGACCAGGATCTACTCAATCCCTTTTACCATACATGTGACCTTGCAGCCCTGTTGAAATTATACTTTATCTGAGAAGAAGAATTTTTCTAAGATATGCCTATTTGGTACCTTACTTAATAAGATTTACGCTTCCTTTCATATTCTAGTATGTTCAGTATTATTATGACCACTTTGCACAATAAAAATAAGCAAAAATACTCTCACAGGTCAATCACATAGCTAGGATGTGAGACCTGCTCTTTTACCCTGCAGCAGGTGGCAGTGTTGGCAAGGGGCTGAGTGTTTTGGTGGCAACTGCTCTGCCTCGCCCTCATCTTCTGTGGACAAGGCAGAGAGCAGACACTTCAGTGGGCAGCTGTGATGAGGTCAAGTGCTTGACATAACCTGGGTCCACAGCCATGTGGCTCATGCCTCTGTGCCTTGGCTTCCTGTTCCCTGGCTCAGCGCAGGCCAACCTCTGCCACTGTCTTTGCATTTCCACTCAAACCTCCTCCTTTGCAGCACCGTGATTAACCTCAGCTTTTTAGGCTATGAAGGACATTAGTCTCCTGTTTTAGGCCATCCCCTTGCTTCTCATTAATTCATACTAATTATTAACACACACATAAACATGGCACTCAATGCCTGAGGCAGCTTGCACATCTCAGTGGAGCATATTATTGTCCTTCCTCCAGAGGATGAGTTGCTTTTCTTGGGAACATAAGAGGATTCTTTGCCTAGTCATTGACCACCCTTGAGCATATGAGAATAAAACTCTCCTTGGCTCACAAAGGGCCTCACTGCAAAATCCATTACATTGCCTTGACCATTTCCAATATGACTAAAGAAAAAGACATTGGCCTGTGAGGGCATTTTGAAATAATAACCAAAATGGTAATTCATCATATATTGAGTACCTATTATGTTCCAAATATACACAGATATATTAGTTCTGATCCTTGAAAGAAATACATTTATAAGCCACTTATAATCAGTTATAGATGATGGAACTAAATCACATAAAGGCTAAATGACAACCACGACCACACAGGTCACATATAGGGAGTCACAGAACCAAATTACAGACATTTTTATTATATTTCAATGCCAGAAATTTCTGGAATTGTATGAAATCATCATCTATGCTCAGGATTTCTGTATCAGAGTGACTCCTGAAATAAGATACTGGATTTTAATATTAAACCCAAAGACGTATAAGCAAAACGAATGATCATCATGTTCGATTCACCAACACAAATAGAATCCAGCCCATTCAGTGTCTTGGATCGAGTCCAAAGAAACAAAATTCCCTATTCCCTCATCCTGTACCACCTCCTCTCCCTGTGGATGTCCCATTCTCTTCATCTGAACAGAGAGTCATTAGCAGGAAAGCAGCCCCAGGCAGCATAGCAAGAGATGGGCGTGGCTGTGTGCCATAGCACTTTATTTATAAGGTAAGTGGCTGGCCCACTGGTGGTAGTTTTGCAGCCTCTGGCAGCACCCTTGTGGGTCTCCTGCCCAATAAGACTCTCAGTCTGTGCTGGGAACACTTTTCAACTAACTTCAGTTTTGTGAATAGAATCAGTGGGGCTCTGCCTTCCCCCAGCCATTCATTAATAGAGAGCTCAGATCAGAGAACTAGACACTCCCTGCGCCTCTCCCATGTTCGTCTCTTTCCCCATCTCAATATTTGCCCATTCATCATTCTCTCTTGTTTACTGTCTTGTAGCACTTTTCACTCCTGGTGTCAGTGCATGTAGGCAAACCATGGGGGGGAGCATCTACATCTGCCCTCTGCTGTCTTTATGATTAAGTGTTTAGATCTCTCCAGCACTTCATAACAACTGTCTAAGCTAGGGCCAGTTGATTTAGGTTGGGGGGGGGGGGGCGTTCTACTCTTCAGATTTCGAGATCTCACAGAAACACTTCTAGACCTTAGCAACACCTTGTGCTCAGCTGATGGTAAGCGCGCCGTTGTTTGCTCATTCCCTTAGCACTGAGTTGTGGCGAGCCCTGGCTGTAAGGAGCTGGGATGCTGAGGGTAGAGAGATAATGGAGACATAACCACTGCCCTCGGTAGCTGTGTCCTCCATCTTCACATACTTATAATCAAACCAGTCATAAGCAACCTTGCTCATCGCTCTCACTCATTTGTCTGGAATTGATTAATGACTTGGCAAAGAACAAGAACTGATGCCCATTTTAATCACTGAACCGCTTCAAGCGTGTGTGGACTGGAAAGTGATTATGGGTTAACATTTGGTCCTCACCATCCAAATGCCAATATATCAAAACACTCTCCCCGCAGTAAGCGCTACCCAATCAGTGTTTCACTCATCTCAAGCAGTGCGTGATTCCATCTGATTCCTGCGACACCAGGGAAGTCAGGCAGTTGTCTGCATTTTGTAGCAATGGTGTTTTCTTCTTCCTTGCAACATGATGAGGTGATGCTCATAGTTTCTGATCTCTTGTCTTCAGTGTGTCACAATAGTAATTAGCAAGTTCTAGATGACATCCCTTCTACAGTGAACAGCCTTCCATCTGCTCAATCCCTCACTGGGCTGGAGAGGACCCCAGGGGCATCGTCTCCAGCCCCTGCTGTACAAGTAGATGCAAAGGCCAGTGAGAAGTTCCTTTCTACACAACTTCTCCCAGGGCTCAGCGGGTAAACCTCTCCATTAGGGCCTTTTTGTAACTTTCAACTGTCAAATGAAGCTAGCCTTGAACCCATGACTCCTCAAGCCAAACTTTTTCATTACTACCCCTGTGCCACCTACACTCCCAAATTCTTTGTGTCTTAGGGTTTCTTTGCTGCAATGATATACCATAACAAAAAAAAAAAGGCCAGTTCTGGAGGAAAGAGTTTATTTGGCTTACACTTCCATATTCATCCTTGAAGGAAGCTAGGGCAAAATCTCAAACAGGGCAGGAACCTGGAGGGAGGCAGAAGCTGATGCAGAGGACATGGAGGAGTGCTGCTTACTGGCTACTGGCTTGCTCAACTTGCTTTCTTACAGAATACAAGACCACCAGCCCAGGGGTAGCCCCATTCACAATTAACTGGGTCCTCCCCATCAATCACTAATTAAAAAAAAAAAAAAAAGCTCTCCAGGCCTGCTTTCAACCTGATCTTATGGAGGCTTTTTCTAAATTGAGTCTACCTCCTCTCAGATAACTGTAGCTTATGTCAAGTTGACACAAAACTATCCAGGACACTTTGCATGCTCCTCAGTCCTTTTGGCCCTTCTTTTAGTCTGTTTTATTCTGTTTTTGATCTCCAGTTACCAATGCAATGTTGTTGATTTCTTTCATCTGTGTGAGGATACTTATGCTACTCGTTCCTGATTCCCTCTGAATAGCTCTCTCCCCAAATCAGGCTTGTTTCCCTTTGACACAGCCCCACAGCCCCTTCCCCACTGCCAGTGTCCCTCTGCCACATCACACAATCAACACTGTCGTCGTCCGTGTGTCTTCCTATCCATTCCACAGGGTGTTGTCTCCCCAGAAGAGACAAACCACACTTGGGACCCACAGCCCATATACACCCATATATATATATTGACCGGATGAGAGAATCCAGTGGATTTTGCTTTTGCAAAGTACCGTTCTACATATTTTAGGAGAGTCAGAATTTCCTCTTTTGTTCCAGTTCACTTCCCCATGTTTTCTCCTTGGGATTTGGCTGAGCATGTGGGGGTGTAGAGTCTCCGTGTGCACCTTTCTCTCATCCGTCTCCTTGCCTCTTGAACCACTGCGCCTAGAACTCTTAATGGCTTCCCAGATCTGAACAGGAGGTTGGGAATTGGTCTGTTTTTAGTGACCCAGCCTCTTTATTTTCAATGACGTCATCGCACTCCAGGATTCACTGTGCATACAGAGGAATGCCCAGACTCTAAGCTTTTGTCCTTGCACACTTAGTGTTAGCCCAGAATCCTTGCAGAGGAAAGATATGCTCACATGGAAATGGAGACCAGGCTGATGTATAGGGTGCTAAGAGTGAGCTGTAAACAGCAAGGGCAGTGATAAAAGAGCCTATGTGCTGGGGAAGTGAAATAGGGCTCCCTAGGGAGGAGGCGCTGGTGGATGTGAGCTTAAATAACCTGGAGGGAGCAGGATCATTTCAGACTGGGGAAATAGCCTTGAGCAAAATGCTGGTGGCTTGGGCGTGGTTCCCAGAGGAATAATAAGACCCCAGCTTTAAGGGAACTGTGAGAGATTAGAACTAATTTCATCCTGAAGGGCATGATTGTCTCACTTGAGAAGTTTGGTTTCCATCTGGTGACAGTTAAAGCAGGGACCCTTTAAGACAAGAACCTTAACGCTGGACAAACATATTAGAGAGAGGAGGCAGGAAGATGGGTTGATTCCTGGAGTTGATGGAAGGGATGAGGACCCCTGGGAGAAGGGACATGCTGTCTCAGGAGCTGATGGTGGGGAGTTGGAACATGGATACCCAGATAAGGCCAAGAGAAGGTAGAAGCAGGTGTGAGAGGCAGTCTAGAAAGACCTCAGCCACTTTAGCAGAATGGAGGCAAAGCCCTTTACTGAACACTTTGGAGGAACTTCAGGGGTCATCTAGAACAGTAATTGTGCGGCATGGCCAGCAGATCTCAAGTTGGGAGAGAATGCACTGTACATCAGCAGACAAGAGGCACATGTAGGCTGCAAAGCTTGCCATTGTTGAGGTCAGAGGGGTGATGGAATTTGCAAAGCTGACTGAGCTGTTATCTTACCTGTGAACCCTGAGGGAGGCCTGGGGCATGGACAGAAAGTGTCTATGAACTCCCCGTCAGGCACTGGGAGCTCAACTCTCTCCTCAGATTCCTTTCTTCAATGTGCCGCCACCCTGTGGGCCAAAGCTGACTCTTCATTCCCTTGGCCCAGGCAGGCTGTCCTCATTCCAAGAAAGACAACTTCTACCAGAGATGTAAGACCAAGAACTGATGGGACTGAGTGCCCTCCCAGAGCTGCCTGGGGTTATAGTACTCAGGAGCTGGCTGCTGACCCCTTTCCCTTCCCCTGTCTCTTCTTTAGGAGCACAATGAGTTCAACTCTTCCATGGCCAGGAGCCAGACTAACACGGCCCGGATTGATGGGCTACGGCCGGGCATGGTGTACGTGGTCCAGGTGCGCGCCAGAACCGTGGCCGGCTACGGCAAGTTCAGTGGCAAGATGTGCTTCCAGACTCTGACAGATGGTAAGGCCGGTGAGGAGGGGGCGGGAATGAGTGTTGGGGGTGTAAATGACACAGGCACAGAGCAGGTAATGGTGAAAGAAAAGCAATCCTGTAGAAACCTCCATGGTACCCAGTCCCACTAGACTAGCGGTGTTCCTTTAGCAGGGCTTGTCTCCCGGTAGGACCGTGTGGACTGTTCGGTCCATGCCAACACTCTGAAATCTGGTCTCTGTCTCTCTCAGCGTCTGACTGGATGCCTTGGGAGGGTACCCCATGTGGCTCTGTACCCTATGTGTTTCTGCATCTACCCAAGAGTGAGATCCCATATGTCTCACAGATGCCTCCTTGTCTCCTTAAGAGGGGTCAGGGGACTCCTTCTTACCTCCATCTCACTCCGCTATGCTTGGACTCTGGAACAGAAAAAAAAAAAAAAAAAAAAAAAAAAAAAAGAGGAGACAGTGTTTGGGCCGTGTGCCCAGGATCTCAGAATACTGCAGTCATTTCACCCATGACCTGCTCAGGTATTTTCAGAGAGAGAGAGAACACAGAGGAGCTGTTTTCAGTGCAGAAAATCCATCTCCCTGAATAACTTTCCTTACTATGACAAATAGCTGGCAGAAATAATGCAAGAAAGAAGAGTGCATCTTGGCTCACATTTCAGGGGCATATGATGGGAAGTCATGGCAGCAGGAACCCAAGGCAGCCACCCACATCGTGTCCACAGTTAGGGAACAGGAAGAGACGGATGGTGATACCTAGCCTCTTTCTCCTTTTTATCCAATCCAGAACCCCAGCCCATGGCCTGGTGTCATTTATATTTAGGGTGTGTTTTCCCATCTCAATTAACCCAAGCTAGGAACTCCCTCATAGATATGCCCAGAAGTTTGTCTCCTGGGACATTCTAGATTTTTCCAGGTTGCCAGTTATATGGACTATTGCACACACACCCCCAAAAACTTTACTTTGGGAGCTTGTTTGTTCCCTATTTTAACTTTGCTTCCTTGTCCTCTGAGAACACCTCCATCATTAGTTCCGCGGATCTGATTTCGCTGCAGCCTTGGCATTGCGCTCAGCTCTGGCTGTCTCACTACCCACCTCTTTTTCCCTTAGCTAGCCATCTACCAGAGTTTGTGCATGCCTGTACTTTTCTGCCTGCCTACCTGTCTGTATTGACTCATTCATGAGCCATTTCCATGTAATTTTCTAAATGTCAATCTATTCTACAACCCATCAATTGGAAGTCCTTCATGTTTTCTTTGATAGTTAACATATACTTGAAATGTCTTTCTTCCACAAAGCATTCTATTTCAGACTGGCGCTCTTGGGCTGGGTGCTTGAGAAGACTTGAGGTTTTATCTTGACACACATATTTGGAAGCAGTTTCTACGCTAATTAGAAATATTTAAAAATCAAATTGTTTTATCCAAAAATTTCTTGTGAAAAAAAACATTATGGAAGCCAGGGCTGGGTGTTCTGGTATGAGGAGAGAGATGAAGGGGAGTAACCATTTTACTCCAGATGGTGCCCCCCACCTCGAAGCAGCTCAGCTGGAGGCTTTGCAGGAGCTGTCTGGCCCCTATGAGACTGGAGTGTGTAGCCAGTTGAGTTTATGCCAGGTGAATTTTCTCTCATGTTTCGAGCTGGTGAGATGGGGTAGAAAGGTGAGCCCATTCATTGAGATTGATAACACTGCTGGGATGGGAAGAACGCAGGCCATCTGCTTCTCCCTTAAGGACTCTGCTCCCCCATTTTGCACCTCACTTACCGTCTAGATTTATAGGCACTTTGGCATCAGGAGGTACACAGGATTAAAAGCCCCAAACTCCAAATGCTCTGAGCACTGGTCTCTTGGCAATTCTGCTAGACAAATCAAGAAGTAACAAATTTCCCCCAAGAAGGCTATTCTTTTTACATTTGGCAGTTAAGTTTTGCAGACCTGAGAGAGGGAAGATGTAAGAGAGTTCTGGTAAGTGGCCAAATTTGAGAGAATTTATCTTAATGACGGGGCTTGTTTATTGGTGATGATGCTCACTGAAGCCGCAGACAGGTCTGCAACAGAGACGGAGTTTGAAGATTGAGCAGTGGGAGGGCCACTGAGGCAGGAGGACCTGTAGGACCCTTTTAGGTCAGTGGCTATACTGGGCAGGTGACTGCACATGGTGCCCTGGCCACTCTTAGCTACTGTGTGCTAACCTCCGACTTGTTTTTTTTTCTGTTATTATTTATTAATTATCATCATCACCTTTGGGTTTCATATTGTTCTGTGAAGTTTTGCTTTATGAAGACTTTGTCAAAGACTCATCGTTGTGGTTCCCTGCATTTTATTTCCTGACAACTTCCTTTTTAAAATACATATTTAAAAAAACATACTCCCAGTTGGTGCTGAAGAGATGGCTCAGTTGTTAAGAATGCGTACTGCTCTTCCCAAGTTCAGTTCCCAGCATTCACTTCAGGAGTGGACATACAACCACTATAACTCCAGCTCCAGAGGATCTGATGCCCTCTTTGATTTCCATGGGCACCTGTACTCACATTTAAAACCATACTTTGACACACACACACAGAGACACATAATGCAGACATGCAAACAAAACTCTCAGTTGAGGAAACCAAATTCCACCTTCAGTCTTTTTAGTTACTTTCTGTAGTCTATAGAATGAGGCATTTTAAGAGCCAACAGCAGTCTGGGTAGGTAGCTCAGTTATAATGTGCTTACCACATAAGCATAAGGACCCAAGTTCCAGCATCACAACCCATATTTAAACAAACAAACAAACAAACAAACAAACAAACAAAAATGCTAAGCAGCATAGCACACATTTGTCGTCCCAGTGCTGGGGAGGTAGAAATGGATGGATCCCTGAGGCTAGGTGGCTAGCCAGTTTATCCTAATTGGCAAATCCTAGGTTTCAGTGAGAGATCGTATCTCAAAAGACAAAGTGGATGCTACCAGTAAAGTGTTTGCTGTTCAAATGTGAGGACCTAAGTTCGGATCACTAGTACCTACATAAAAAGCCAGGTAGAGCAGTTTGTGCCTGTAATCCCAGGGCTGGGAAACAGGGGGATCTTAGGCCTTGATGACCAGCTTTCAAGTTCTGAGATGACTGTATCTTTAAAAAAATGGTGACATCATTGCTGACTATATCTGATGTTGACCTCTGACCTCCGTACACCTACACAGCACACACACACACACACACACACACACACACACACACACACCCCAAACTAAGGAGGATGGCTCCTGAGAAATGATATCCAAAGTTGCCTTCTGATCTCAACCCCCATGCACATGTATGCACACTAAGAGCTAACAGCCTTGTCTCTAGAAGTTACCTTGTCTGCCCAGCTAGATGAAAGATGGCTCACAAATACTGGAGAGCATAAACCCTTGCCGAGGTATTGGTGAAACATGCAGACACCCTGATCTTCACCAGTAGATTTGAGGAGGGGCTCAGAAGTAGTGGAGTTTAACAGCTGTGCTCACAGAGATCCTGGTGTGATTTATGGGGGACCCTTAGTGTAGTGAGCTTTGTCATTGAGGTTGCCAGATAAAATATAGGGAGATCAGTTTCATTTGAATTCCAGATCAATAATGTTTAAGGATAAATATCTCCTATGCAATATTTGGTGCATATTTATACTAAAATATCATTCACTATTTATCTGAAGTGCAGGTTGTGGTTTTGTTTGCTGTATCTGACAACTCTAATCATAATAAAATATAAACAGTTTGACCTTCCAGCTTTAGCCTGGGTCTAAAGCTGTAGACAATGGCCTCTTAGCAGCATCCATGGACAACCGCCACCACCACAGGAAGGATCACAAGCTGACTTGGGTGGCTGGCGTGGATTCAAGAGGAGTAGAGTTTGGGCACATCCGTGATGTAGGTCAGATACTATGAGCTATTCACTTGGTTTGACCTTTTATCAACTGTCAAGAGGCCTGAGAATCATAGGGGTAAAATAATTTCCCCCAAGACTACAAAGAATGCACAGGCAACTTCAGGGTTTGGACCATCTCTGTCCACTTCTATGACCCCGAGGTGTTCCACTCTACACATAATGCAGCGTTGTTTCAGCACTTGGCAGAAACTTCAATCCTTTTCTTGTCGAGTGGGAGCTCAGAGTGCTGGGCAATTTCTCTGGCATCTCATCATCCTCCACAGCTCCTGCCGCAGCGCTGGCTGACTACAGATAAACTGTAAAAATCTGCTCAATGAATCTGTTGACAAGTTGCATTTCAACAGCTTAAGCTGTTTCAGCAACAGCCTTTGATTCCCCTCCACTGGTCTTAGTCTTAATACGGCGGAAAGGACTTGGAAAAACCTTCAGAGCAAGGTGGTGAAGGCCGGGCGTCACCTTCTCTTGGGAGACAATTGTCATCAGCCCTGAGTTACCAGAGTTGTCCCTGCTGTTTAGTCTTTATTGCTGTTGCCCACTCTGAAGCATTAGAAAGTGGGACCCATACATACCCATATATCTGGTGTCTTTGGGGTCATGCACCAAGTCCAGCTATGTGCAATGGAAGGATTCTAATTCTTTTCTTTCTCACCTAGATGACTACAAGTCAGAGCTGAGAGAGCAGCTCCCCCTGATTGCCGGCTCCGCAGCTGCTGGGGTCGTCTTTGTTGTGTCTCTGGTGGCCATCTCCATCGTCTGCAGCAGGTAGGTCTTCCACTCTACCCTCCCTGAACCCAGGAAGCCCCTCTCTATGTGCGCTTCTCCCGTGCTGGCCCTTCCTCAAGTTGGGCAGCCTAGATAAGTTCTTCGACCAGCCGCCTGGAAATCTCAAGATTATTTATTTTCTTGGTGCCTTTGGATAAAAACCTGCTATGGGAACTGGGCAAGACTATAAGTAAACAGCATCCATCCTCCAACCTCATTTCAGCCAAGACTTTTAGCCCCTCATGCACAAGGACTTTTCAGAGTGACAGTTACAAAATTGCATTTGACCCACTGGAGCATCATAGCTGTGCACGGGCAGTCTTCTGGTTAGAGAGCTCAGGCCCTGGGCAGCAAGCAAAAGGCAAGCGGGCAGAAGAGGGGGTAAGGAAGTGTGTGTGAGCTGAGCTCTGCACACAGACTGGCCTGGAGGCCTTGTGAATTTTTAATACTGTTTGCTGCTGCCTTGGGTGGTTATCCCAGAAATTGCCTACAGAGTCCTGTAGTCGGCTCCCACCGAGCATTCTGCAGTTCACTGGTACTGATGGGAGCCCACATCACCACTGCCCTCTTGGCAGATGCCCACAGCCTTTCCTGGTACCTGCAAGCCTTTGGCTTGAAAGCCGAAGCCTCTACCCAAGGGAATGTGTGTTGGCCTACCAGAATGTGAACTAAAGCAGAAACAAAACCTTCCAGTGAGGCGTCCCCAGTTTCCAATCCCAGGAGACACCGGGGCTGAGTTCTGTGTCTGGGCGTGAGATCTGGGTGTGACCCTGCTAAGAAAGCCCCTCTTCTCTATCTGCAGGAAGCGAGCTTACAGCAAAGAGGCTGTGTACAGTGATAAACTCCAGCATTACAGCACAGGCCGAGGTGAGTAGAGGGCACACACCCTGCCAGTGTGTGTGTACAGTGGTCCTCAGAGCCAGCCTGGTGACGACCAGGTATAGCAGCAATGTCTGACAAGCCCTCAGTGCCCAAGTGGCTCCTCTCTGCAAGTCCCTGAAGACCACGGGCTGTCCACTGCCCGCCCTTTAAGGACAGTCACTGGACTCCTGGTGGGAGATTACTTTCTGCACTGATAAGCCATATTCGAGACAGGGGAGGACAGAGTTTAGCAAGTCAATGAATCCTGAAATCACACTCAGTGGGGAAAGATGGAGGGTTCTCTATTAACATCTTCTACCTTATCTTATCCAGTTGAGCGGCTGGGGAATGTGTTAACCAAATTCACAGATAAGCCATAGAACATGAATGCAGGGAATTAAAAAGATAACAGAGCCCAGGAGGCTGAAGTGCTGGGGTATCTCCCAAGCCTTTTTCTTTTAAACAGTACCTTAAAAGTTTCTCTCATTCATTATCTTACCCCTGCCTCTCTCTCTTTTAAGCCTCTGTATAAATTTTTTTTTGTAACTCAAATTTCTCTCACCAACATACATATAATTCTTTATCAAAATTGCTGCTTCTTCCTTTGAATGATTCCAGCATTGCAGTCTAAAACAGTTCCCAGGGGGGAAGGTGGGCCATCTCCCTGCTTCCAGAAGCAGGTACTTAGAGCCTTACCTAAGATACTGCTTCTAAATGACTCTTTCTGAATTCCACAAGTGCCCCAAAAAATCTTCCCCAGCACACTGGGCTTTTCTCTGTAAGCCACGTCACACTCCAGTCCTCCTCCTGTTTCCTAAACCACTTTTTTCCTGAGCAGTCAGCAGTGAGCAGATCCCATAGACACATATAACCTGAAGCATGGGTTCATTTCACTGGGTGGGTTCTTTTGTAAGTAAAAATGGCTTTTAAGACTAAAATTCTCATGAACCAGAATACTTTCCTTCTCCAAGGTCATCTGAGACAAGAAATGCAGTGCTCACAGCTGCAACCACGCTATGCAGGAGCACGTGTTCTAATGTGGAGGGTACGAGCTGGCTGCTCAAAAGTCACTCTGTAGATACGGCTTTTCAGTCATGGCACAGCTGAAGATGTATATACGATCAACCAGGGTGTGTACAGGGTAGGCATTGCGAGGAGAAGCCACCATAAGGCATCAGGACTCCCCAGTCCAGCTCATGAATTCGGACTTTGGTATCTGACTCTCAGAAGATGTGTACTGCTGCCTGGTGCCTCAGTTGTCCCAAAGCCCACTCTCTGTCTCCCTCCTCTAGCTCTGGCTTCTGGCATTGCTTCCTTGTCTGTTTTGGGCCAGCTCCTTGCTCTGATGAACTACTAGATGTCCACTTCAGATCTGGTTCTTTCTTTTTTTTTTTTTTTTCTTTTTTTTTTTTGAGACAGGGTTTCTCTGTGTAGCTTTGCGCCTTTCCTGGAACTCACTTTGTAGTGGCCTCGAACTCACAGAGATCCGCCTGGCTCTGCCTCCCAAGTGCTGGGATTAAAGGCGTGCACAACCACTGCCTGGCTCAGATCTGGTTCTTTAGATAAAACAGTTATAGATGGTGCTTTGGGCCTTAAAGCAGTTGGGACCCCAAGAGTACATGATTGCGTTCAAAAGATGCAATTTCATTTTGAAGTCTAGAGACTTACAACAGTGCCCAAAAGTGACTCAGTCGAGAACCCTCTTTTGAAAGGTGTGCCATTCCTCCGATGGGGCACAGAGGATCCCCAGGCATCCAAGGTAGAGTGATGATGCTCTTTTGACAATGTCAGCCTGACATTTGGCTGTTCTTCTCTTCAAGCATGCCTCTGCCAGGCTACTTGGTGTACAAAGATTCGTTTCTAAAATGCTCATGTCTCCCTGTGTGGGAGAGTTGGGGGATAGCCACAGAGGGTGGTATCTCTGGTTCCTAGTCTCTGTAGAAGAACTGCTCCCCAGTCTTCAGCCGTAGGGCCCTTGCTACCACCAATGATCATGGCTGGAGTCAGTCAGTGAGTTTCACCTATTGTTGCTACATGGATGTAGGGTTCTTGTGGGCAGCCTCAATTTACTTCTTAGGCTACCTTAGATGTATGAGCCATTTCTAAATGCCCTTCTCCTCTGTGCACGACTATTCTCTTTTAATCAATCCCTGACACTTGCCTCCCCCCACACACCTGGGCTCTGACACTTCCCCCTCCCACAGACCTGGGTTCTCTAAGCTCACACCCTTGTGCACTAAGTTGCATTTATGCACTTTTCTCCTATGAACAACCATCTCTTTGGTTGAAGCCATTACTATTGGAGAATCATGGTCCAAGGACCATGCAGCTAGAAGAAGGCCCAGCATACAAAGAGCAGAAGAGAAAACTAAAGTTCTGGTGAAGGAAGAGCCTAGCTGGGATGGAGGGCAGACAGAGTGCGGTGGGTGGGATGGCTATGGAAGGGTTTATCTGTGCCTACACTGGGAACTGTAATCTAGTAGCTTGCCTGACTCCCATGGTCTCCACAACCACTCAAGGAAACAGAGAGTAATCTCAGAAGGACAAGTGACTTTTCTGAGTGACAAAGCTTGAGGGTTGAAGAGGTGGATTGTGTACCCTCTGAGTCTGGCTGCAGACTTCATGATCTCTCCATGTTGCAGAGGCTTGGTGTGCCTAGTCTTGGGTGCAGCTCTATGTCTAATCCCAGATGCCTTGGTTGGTGGTTTATGAGTCCCCACCTCGGAGTCCCATTCCAAGAGTCAAAAGGCTCAAATGTGCCCAATTGTGTGTGCAGATGCATAACTGAGCCTGAACTCCCCGTAAGAATGCCCTCTGTGAAGTGTGGGTGCTTTGAAACCTCTGAGGGTTTCCTGGTCTTGGAGTGACAGCATCTGCAGCAGCTGCTCAGCTCTGTTCCCCATTGTCTGGGGACCCCCAACTCCCTTGGATCCTCCAGGGGGCATTATGAAGGAGCTGGTGGTTCTTGTCTTACAGACTTTCCCTTTTAAAGTGATGCAGTGATTGAAACAGACAGAAAAGAAATATTTGCAACAGTCTTGTCTTCCCTAATGAGTCAAGGCATGATGGCAGATTTGGTTACTAGAAAACATGATGTTGTATTCAGGAATGGGCTCATATTTCACCCCTGACCCTAGGACAGTGGTGTTCAGCCTTCCTAATGCTGCAACCTTTTAATGCAGTTCCTCATGTTGTGATTAGCCCCCCAACAATAAAATTATTTTTGTTGCTATTTCATAACTGTAATTTTGACACTTTTATGAATCATAATGTAAATATCTGATATGCAGGATACCTGATATGTAACCCCTGTGGGGGTCACAACCCACAGGATGAGGACTGCTGTCTGAGACTTTAGTGAACAGAGATATAGAGGGAAATTTGAATTGGTGGAAAGACACTCCTTGGAGGGTGGGCTAGAAAAAGAATATGTTGCATGTGTTGTTAGTCTGATAAAGAGTTATTGAGCCAGAGGTTCATGTTCAAGGGTGGGTGGGAAGGAACATAGGCTTCTCATGCTCGGAAATGGGTAGACAGTATGTTGTCTTGGTTTCTTGGTCCAGTTCTCATAAGTTGTTGACTAATTATGGATGACCTGGACAGAATGATCCAGGTAAAACAGGGAGGCTTAGGAACCTAACTTCAGGAAGTTATGGTTCTTTCTATTCCGGGGAAATGCAAACAGGTGTTCAGGGAACATATCTTGATTTCTGAACTGGGTGGAGATAAAGGGAGATCGGGGCTTGTGAAAAGGTTAAGGACTTTAGGAGATCAGTCCTAAGAAAATCGCCTCTGAGTGGAAGATATAAATTATAATGTCTACTGGCATGTTTTGAAAAAAAAAGCATAAATGAGATATGGACCTGTATTTGTCAGGATTCTCCAGAGAACTGAAACCAATGGGATGAATAATCACACACACATATACACACACCACATACACACACCATACATACATACCATACAAGCACAACACATGCACAT
The DNA here is from genome assembly GCF_949786415.1 of Peromyscus eremicus. Taxonomy (NCBI): domain Eukaryota; kingdom Metazoa; phylum Chordata; class Mammalia; order Rodentia; family Cricetidae; genus Peromyscus; species Peromyscus eremicus. Next base: position 96,173,199 of record NC_081422.1, on the reverse strand, counting down.
CACAAACACACAGCACATACACTCATACACACACACACACACACACACACACACACACACACACACACACAGGCTATCAACAGCAGAAATCACACCTGGAAGCTGAGAACTGGGAACCACTCAGCTGTCTCACTTTGGCCCCAGAAGCTCTGAAGGTTCATGGAGAACTGCTGGTCCCTAGTCCCAAGCAAAGCTTGGACCGGAAGCTTGGACATGCTGGTGCTGGTAGTAGGATAGCAATCAGCAGCAGCAGTGGGACAGATTAACTCAATGGCCTAGGGAGGTCAGGCAAACAAAAGGCAGAGAGATCATTTTTCTTCTGCCACGCCCTTTTCATCTCAGAAGGCACCACCCACAGTTGAAGTGGGTCTTTCCATATCAATCAAATAACTCAGCATGCTTTTCCAGGTGGGGCTCCCTAGTCACGTGATTCTGATACGTGGCAAAAAAGATATTAAAGCCAACCATAATACTTGAGATCGGGAAACACCATAATCTTCAGACAAAGCAAAGAGAGAGAGAATATAGTTGTGAGTCCAAGCCCAGAAAATGCCTCACGACATTGTGAAAAACATGGGTCTGAGACAATGAACTTGAGTTCTGTCATCATTAGGAATAGACATGAGATGATTAAGAAAAAAAAATTTATGGGACCTTGTCTCTTTTAATTAGATATTACGTTTAGTAAATTCAAGAATTATGGGTAGCAAATGATTATTTTGGCAAAAATATCTTATGGTATAATGGAAGGCATTGTTAAGCAGATACAGACTTGTCTTCATACAGAGAGAAAGTGAATTAGTAACTGTCACTCAGGAGGAAGGTCCCTGGCGTTATTCTAGTTCTTGTCCTGTTCAATCCATGTTTGTTTGATTGCTTTTTTAACTTCACGAGTCAGAAGCAAGCGTGGGGATGCTGATTGAGTTTGTAGGTAACAGTTGGGAAGCAGAACTAACACCATAAAAGACAGAATCAAAATTCAGAGCTACCCAACAGCTTTGAATGCTAATTTGAAATCTGCAAGACAAAATGTTAGCAGGATAAATCTGGAACCTAGTGTTTAGGTTAAAACAAAACTGAAGCAGTACAAATAGGGAGCGATCCCACTTACTATTTATTTGTGTGAGGAAAAAAAAAAAACCTAGCTGATCACATGCTTACTCTCAGTGGCACTACTGATGAAGAATGTTAATAACACCCATTTTGAGCACTTGTTGTATTAAATGTTTACATCTACTCTTTGTGCTGTTAAGAACCCACTCAGAGTCATGGACTTTGTCCTCAGGACCTACCTGGTTTCAAGAAGGACACATTCTGCAAAGCACCAGTCCAGAGAAGAGCAACCTGCCTGTGTCGGGCATGGCCAGTGTCTGACTCAGTGGCAGTATGTTGCCAGATTCACAGGGGCTGTCCATCAAAGAGGTTCCTCTACAATGAGGCTAGGGCTTGAGAGTTTTTAGTAATGGATGACTTAGGTGAGAGACGGGATGAAGTCACACCCAGAATTATATCTAAGTTACTGCATTCTGGGTGGTTGATGCATTCTGAACTTCACGATAGCACCCAGCCCCCAAGAAATCACCTGAGACTTGATATGCAGGACAGGAGGACACTGGAAGGAAAAGACAGACTGAGGCACTAAGATTAGATCATATATAAGTGAAAGCCTACAGGCACAGAAGGAAAGGCTCCTTGGTATGAAAAGAGGCCGAGTTTGCAGTCAGTGTTTGTTAAATGACAAATAAATCGAAAGATCTAGATTCACCCATGTGTATGCTGCTGGCTCCTAGCCAGAGCTTCTGCAACTGTTACCTCCAGTAGCTCCAGGATCATCGTCTATTGCCCTTGGGTTCCCAGTAGGACTTCAGCAGTCCAGCGGCAGAGGTCCCTGCCTGGAAGAACTTGTCCATCCTGGTCATACATACCCACAGGCATGGAGGTGTTAAGCAACTTTCCAGGATTATTTGCTCTTGCCTCTTCTGTTGCCATCCTTTCAACACTTTGGTTGCACATGCTGCCATCTTACACCTTAAGTAATTGCTGAGACCACTTCACAACCATTTCCCCAGCCTACCGTCCCTTCTTCAGCAAAATAAACTCTCCAATGTCCTGCTCTCAGAATACCCCTCCACTGCCGATAAAAGAGCTGTCAGCTCTGTGTGCCCTGTGGCATCGGTCGTTGCTGTGTTTAGTAATTGGGGCCCCAGGGCTTGTCTGTCAACACTGTTGCCTCTGCTTCAAGCTGGCCTCCCTCTTCCTCCGCACCTGGTACCAAGCCTCTCTCTGGACGTCCAAACTTCTCCTCTGTAGTAACGTGTCCTGCTGTCCTTCCAGATTTAATCCAGTTCTGGAGCTTCTAGCAGTCTGACTTTGAAGAATGGCATCCATGGCCTTCTGCCTTCTCCAGTCTCTATAGTGTTTGCAACCCATTACCAGCTGTGGTCTCCTGATTCAGCACTGCCCAGCTTTGTGCCCTTTCATGGCCCATTTCATGTCTCAATCACATGAAGAACCCTAGGAGCCTTGCTTTCTTGTAGATGCCACAGTGCTGGTTGGATGTCTAGCAGAGTAGAGGAAAAGGAGGGAGACTTGACGCCCTGAGGCAGATTATCAGAGAAGGTCCCTCAAGGACAGCACATGTTTCTAAATGGCTCCCCTCTCATGCTCAAATACCTGGATGAGACTGTCACAAGGTGACATAGTCTTTCTTGGATTCAGAATGAGGTACTAGTAGACACACTTCCCTATCTCCTTATGACTCTATCAGGACCTGCTGGGACACAAGAATATTAATGACTGGAGACAATTCAATTCATTCATTCTCTGAGACTACCCTGTAGGTTCTAGCAATCCTCCCTCAGCTAGAGGCCAGCTGGCTTTTGCTGGAACCTCTGAAGCCCTAGGATCAGTTGTCCCAACTGGCCTGCAGATGTCCTTGCTACTAGTTCTACGCTCAGAATGCACACCAGGCTGGCACAAGGGCAGTGGGTCTTCTCCCCTAGCTCTGAGTCCATGCATGTCACCTGCTGTTTACAACAGTGAGTTCTCTGGTCTTCCCCTGCACCCTTGGCACTTATAAATGTCTCCATAGCCTTTCAATTCCCCCAAGTAAGACTTCTTGCATCCAGAGCTCATCTTAGCCACCTCTGTTGATACTCTGGTGCAGGGTCTCTGACAGTGGAAAAAAAAAATTTCTTCTGCTTCCACAACTATTTGATGCCATGCGAGAAGGTACCAGACAGCAGTAAAGCCATGCTCCCTATGAACATGTTTACAAACGAGATCTTTATTGGAGATTTGTAAACTAGGAGATGGGAAAGCTGGGGGTGTGCTTACTAGCAAAGCACTAACAATGAAGACACTAACAATCAGAAGTTTAAGTCCACACATGCCCCTTTGATGCCAAAGATATGCAATCTATGATTGAAAAAAAAAATGGAAACTGAGACGTGACTAACACTTTAACAGTATTTCTATTACTCACAATGCTGTGAAGGTCACATCAATCACTATAAAATGCCATGTGTTATAGGGGTCTGTTACCTCTGATGTGTCACATCTCCTCTAACAGGATTTCCTCAACATTCACAATCAGAAAACATTTTCTGCATCCAGCCTCCCAGTGTCTGTGCCTTACTCTGTTGCTGACTTGATTCCTTGTTCACTGTCTGGTGATTCATTGCACTAAATACCATTTTCCTGATAATTAAAAACTGCTCACTGGCAAGTGGGAGCAGGAACAGGCTGATGCGGGATTTATGCAGAAACACAAAATGAGCCAAAAGACAAATGACCTGTTCCGCCTAGCGAAAGGCATTTTTTCCCCCTCTCATCTTCTGGGATTTGAGAAAGGCTGGCTAGAGCTTGGGAGCATGGTCTAGGGAGATCTGTCATCATATGGGGAGGTATTTGCAAGGAGATCCATTGTATTCATATGCTTAGCCAAATCCCTCTGTTAATTTGGAGTACGAAGACCCCTGCCTGTAGCAGGAGGACCTGGGCCAGGGCCATCTCTTCCTCCTGCCTTACTGGGCTCTTACCAGGCTGTGGCTAGAGGAAAGGCACTAAGTGTGAACCATTTCTTAGACCTTGATTGAACTTTCCCAGTTTCCTTCCTCCACATAATAATGCTTTTACTCAATGTCTAGGAAAACGAGGAGTGATTCTTAGTGATGCATTAGATGCAGGATTTAGGGCATTCATTTTGGTTGAGCATTTCAACAGATCATAGTCCTGGGCTTTAAGCAACCCTCTTGGCTTCTGAGGAAATGCCTCAGTGACAGCCAAAGCCCTTAGACACAGCTCAGCGGCTATGATATTACACATATGTACACGTGAGTGCAGATGCATGCACGTATGTATTTACACTTTTCAATTCCTCAGATATCTCTTGGGGAGTTAAGTGCATGCATGGTCACAGGGTAGACATTCTCCCATCTGAGTGCACTTTGTGGCACATTACTGGCCTAAAGAATAGAGGCTCCATCAAGAGATGAGCTGTCTCCCTTCTGGGAACAGCTTCTTCCCCAAACTGGCTGGAGCCAATATCTGTAAAGCTCATTAGCTCAGAATCCTTTCCCATTCATCCTCATATATGTCTTTACTTGCAAACCATTCATTACAGCCCATTCTAGATTGTTTAATTAGTTTCCATGGAAGAACTCCTTCAGGACAGCTTAGCATACATCTTTAAAAGCCCTTGATCTAAAATAACAAGGTAGTTATTTTGAAAGTAACTAATATAACCCTAAGTGGCTTACATTCCCGACTGCCCACCATGCCTCACTTCCTTTTCTACCTCCCCACACACTTCTGAGAACAAATTTGTTGATAACAGTAATGAGTCTATTAGTCAGGGAATCTTCCCAGTACATGGGGCACTGTGCTGGGCCTGCCACTTGTCATAGGGTCCTTATTCTCACAGGCAAGCTGGAAGGAAAGTCTCCTTTCCCCTGTTGGTGGAAAAGCTGTTGTAAGAGATAAGTCTGAACTTACTGTATTATGCAAGGTTAATAAAGTACTTGGGGGGTCTAATGTCACCTGCAGATCTCAGCACCAGGACGCACAGAATTAGGAGGGAAAGTCACAGCTTACTGACTCTACCCTGATGTCCTTGGTTACTCCTCTTTTCTTTTATGCACTTGGAGTGATTTTGTATTGTCTGCCTCCTTCATTCATCCTTCCTTCGTGCTGGCTGACCTCCACCATCAGCATCTGTGTTTCTTTGCCTGACTGCACTCTCTGGTCTTAGAGTCTCCCTCCTGCTCATGTTACTGGCCATTCAGTGCCTAAAGTTTGATTATGGCAATCATTATGGAATTACCTTAGCTCCCTTCACCCTAGGGAGTGCCCATTCTGAAGCTTGTGGCCACTCATCCAAGTTCACAGAGTGTCCTCGAGGAGATAAAGCCAGCTATAATAACCTACAATAGTTAATGGCTTAAGGATACACCTTACATCTGCCATGTTTTGTAGGCGGATATTTCTCCAGTCCTGCCAGGCCCCCAAGGTCCAGACAAATCTCTCCCACCTGCGGTCCCGCAGCCACTTATAAAATAATCATTCAGAGGCTTAACATTAATTACAAACTGTATAGCCTATGGCTTAGGCTTCTTGCTAGTTATCTCCCATAACCCAACTCAACCCATTTCTGTTCATCTATGTCTTGCCACATGGTTTCCTGGCTTACTGGTACTTTCACATCTTGCTTCTCCTGGCAGTGGCTCACAGCGTCTCCTCAACCCTTCTTCTCTCACTATCTCTTTTGGATTTTCCCACCTGGCTCCATCCTGCCATGCAATAGGCCAATGTGCTTTATTTATTATCCAGTGGGAGCCACACATATTCACAGCATACAGAAAGACATCCCACAGCAATGTTTGCTCCCTATTTAATTTCCTTTTTCCTTTCCTGCACTTCTTGGCATGCCCCAGACAAACCATTTGCTTTCATAGCTTGGCCTTTAGGGCAGTTTCTAGGTGAACCCTAAGCAGGGCTGAATGATGCCCTGGGCTTCTCATGAGTTTGAAGTCTGGCCATTTGCATTGCTCTTCAACTGCTCTGCACAGCAGATGTGAAATCAGTGATGCCTCATCTCTGCTTTGCCCTTGGTCCATCGCTACTGAAGAGCTTTCTCACTCATGCACGTGTGCACACTGACTGCTATCCCCCAGGGAGTAAAATGTCTCAGGTGGGCAGCAAGCCTCCTGCAACCAAGAGTTACTCTGAATGTGGCCCAAGACAAAATCATAAACTTACTTACATCATTATGAGATTTTTTTTTGCCACCAATTTTTTAGCTCGATTGCATGGTTTTCAAGCATGAAGTTTGTTGATAGTGTTTCACGGTGTCAACAGACTGGACATAGACAGAAGTAAGGATCTCTGTTTGCTTTGTCCAAATTTTAGTTAGTATGTTCCAAAGTCAAAGACATCATCAGGTTTTGTAGAGTTTTTCATGTATGTATAGGGATACGGAGCAAGGCGAGGTGCAAGCGCAGGTTCATGAGCATATGTGTGCACATTTGTTGGATGGACAGTGGTCAAGGTCAAGGTCAACCTTGCTTGTTGTTCCTCCTGTGTTGTCCAATTTTTTTTTTTTTTTTGAGGCGAAATCTCTCTTTGGAACCTTCCTATTTTAGGCCAGGCTGGCTGGATAGTGAGCCTTGGGGAGTCACCTCTCTCTACCTCCCCAGCACTTGGGGTTACAATTCAGTGCCACAACATCCAGAATTTTACATGAATGTTTGGGTCAAACTGAGGTCCTCATGCTCCCAAGATAAGTACTTTACTGATTGAGCTATGTCCCTAAGCTCTCAATCCCACCACCAGAAGCTTTTTAGAAAGACTACTTTCAAACAAGTACTCCAGAATACTAGGAGCAGTTTTTGCCTAAGAACAAAAGAACCTATCTTTTAGGAAAATCTATTTCTCATGTCAGGGCATTTTGGCTTCCTTTGGCTTAAAAAAATAAATCTCCCCTCTTCTTCGGTGTATCTTCCTTCCTTCTTTGGGTTATATCCTAAGATTTTAATCCTTTCCTGAATAAGGTGCTGATCAAGACATTGAGAGAGTCATCAGATGTTTTTCTGATGGAAAAGGACAAAACTGGAGCGAGGGTGCAAGGCTGGGAGGCCATAGGGAATCAGGTGTGGGTGAGGTGCAGAGACAAGGAACCTGAAGCCCAGCCTCAGCTTGGATCCCCACCATCACCCATAGAGACCCCAGGGACCTGTCCCCGCTGATCAGCCTCCTCCATGAGCACACCACAGCAGGCAGCAGTAGACCATACAGCCTGTCTTTTGGAGGCCCCGCCTTTTACCATCCCAGCACCATGGAAACAATTTCTACACTTGACTTAATGACACATCAAACAAGTTGAAAAATTACATTTCAAATGAATCCATTTGTTTTTTGTGTTCCATTTGCTTTTTTAGTCCCCTGTCCTCTACTTTTTGGAAGTATTTTTTCTGCAATGACAATTCTCTATTTTGTCCTCAAGCACACCTATCTATCTTGCCACTGTATACATCAGTGACAAGGTCTATATTCTTTTATGTATTTCTCATCTACCATTTTATTCGTTTTTCATACTTCAGTGTGTCTGAAGGCATGGGGGGTTCAATTACCATTTTTCTTTCATTCCACCCCATTTTTCCTATGTAGACGTTGCTCCTTTCTGCATTAGTATTTTCTAAGCTTTCTCCTCAGATTTTCTCTTCTGGTGTACAGTGTTGGCAATTCTGTCTTGAGGGTCTTCTAACAGCGATTTCTTCCTTTTTTTAAAATATCCATCCTCATCCCTCTTGTGGCCATGGACCACAGTCCTCAGTTATAACCTTAACCGTGGCCTCCACTCAGGAAGGTTGTCAAGTTGATAAATATTGATATCCACCCTACCATTTTACCACCACTTTTCTGCTAATGCATTTGGTTGGCATCAATCAGCTTCTTCGGCTTCTGTGAGTGCCTGGTGTGGGAACTGGTCCCGATCTGTCACTTATAAGTAATCTGTTCCACATTTCATCAAGAGCATAGAAAGAGAAAAAATATGGAGGAGAAGTAGAGGGCAGAGAACCAGAGTGGTCCAGGGAAAAGAGAGATGGGAAAGCCCATGAAGAAGAGATGGGGCAGAGGAAGTTTACAGCAATCTGGTTAAAAGAAGGGTCCCTCCCAGGAATACCCTTGGTGCTGGGGACATCAGTAGCAGCAGTGACCCGTATCCTGTCTGGGATGTTAACCTGCTTGTCTCATCCAATAAGGCTCCCCAGGGATGAAGATCTACATTGATCCCTTCACTTATGAGGACCCCAATGAAGCTGTCCGGGAGTTTGCCAAGGAGATTGATGTATCTTTTGTGAAAATTGAAGAGGTCATCGGAGCAGGTATGGCTCTTCCCTCCCCTCGTCTCTGTCTTCTTGTTGTCCAAACACTGTCTTCCTACCATTCTAGATGTCTTTCATTCTTTTCAGAATATGAACCTGGATCACTAGAATATGCAAGAGTGTTGCTCAGAATCTTTGGGGACCTTGGTCACAGTGGCTAAGCTTGCTTGGGAAAGCATAGGCTTTCGCTCTAGTTTTCAAAGATTCAGGAATAGCTATGGAAACAGACCAGGAAACCCAGATAAGGAGAGAGATGTAGCGTACTTAGTCATGAAGATAGGAATAAGCAATTTAAAAAACTGATCTAGCATTACACTTGCTGAAAATGGCATCTCAATGACTTTGGGCCAAGACTTCTCCCCCCCACTTTGAGTTCTCCTTTTCCTGTGCTTACACACTTGCATCCAGACCGGGCTAGGTTAGCACTAACTGCTGAGGTGCTCCTGAGAAATCACACCAAAAGACTGATCTAGAAAAACTCATCTTTCTTTAACAGGTTATAGAGCCAATCCGTCTATAGACCCAGCCTAATTAATGTAGTGTGGGTGAGATGCCTTAATGTTAGATAAAAACATTCGCGACATCGTTCTTTATAAGTAATCTCTTTACTTCTTTGATTTGGGTCTCCTTCCAGACTTTATTTGCTTCTACACCATTCTTTGCCTTTACTACTTCGGTTCTTATTAGCCATTGCAGAGGTTGTCCTCTTCATTGCTCCTGGCGCTGAAGTGCTTGATTCGTGTCACTGGACAGCCGTAGAGTGGCACCTCCCAGTAACATTTTAACTCAGCAAAGCATGTTTAAGTGACATCCAGCAGACAGCCACTTCATATATTATCTTTAGAGGAAATGTCATCATCCTTCCACTCACTCCTTCTCTCAATGTACCAAAGGGTCAAAAAACCACTTATGGAATTGGGAGTCACATCGGGAAGCATACCCCAGGTGGACACCATCTCCATGCTTTGGGTTCCTCTTAAGTGCTGGTTCCTTGCCCCTCCTCCAGCTTCACTGTGAAAGGCCCTGGAACTCTCCCTGTCATAACACACCACCACCCATCCCCAAATCCTAGGGAGTTCTAGCTGGCTGACTAGAATCTTATCCACCGGGGTCTCTACATAGTTCCCATTTACTATCATTAAATATTTTACTGAACCACGACTTTCACTTCTGTGTCGATAATTTTCCCTTACTCTTTAGACACTGACATATTTAAGGATCGTGTGTTGGAAGGTTGGGTACCAGATAAATTGGATTGCTCTTACAGGCTCTGATTTCTCCAGGAAACTTAAGAGTGTTGAGGAGGCGTGCCCACTGTCTTGCACTCTGTTTGCCCGTGTTATTAATTGTTGTTATGGCTCGCAGTAATGGTGCTAGTGATTTTAATGTTGTTATTTATGTCATGTGCTTAGAGTGATGTGTTCTGGACTGCATTTCATCCCAGACAGCACACATCAAAACCCCTCCTGCCTTTGTCAGGGGACGAGTAAAGAGCCTTCTCGCTTTATGATCCTGCCAGGGAGCTACAATTTGGGGTGAGCTCACCAACTGCCAGATGCCCATAAAGGGACAATTGATGGTCCCACTCTATCCTTCACCTTCCATCGTGTGTAGCATTTGCCTCCGCTGCTGTGTTTGTACATTCTGCTCAGAGGAGGTTCGGCATTTTCAGTGTGGCTTGCGTGGTATTAAGAGAAATGCATTTAACAGATTAGACGATACTCAGTACTCAGCAGCATGGCATTAAGAATTGTATCTGGTCCCTGCTGACCAGCTTCGACCAAGGCTCATCTACTTGGGATTCAAAGCCATCCCAGGGCTGATCCCTGTGGGTATTAACTCACTGTTCACAACTGGATGCAATTTTAACACAAGACACTCTACCAACACATTCCCTTCCCCGATACCCTGCCACCCTGAGACTGGCTCCCCCTTTTGCTAATAAAGAGCTTGGTAGCCAAACAAAAAGCAAAAAGTAACAATTACACAATACAATTGACAATGTTTCTCTTAGCCACCCAGAAGCATTGGTGCAGAAAGAGAAAACTAGTTTGCAATATGGAAAAAAAAAATCAAAAACAAAAGCACAAGCCACAAAGAAGAAAATCAATGGTCAACCAACCTTCCCTCCTCCCTCCTTTCTTCCTTCCTTCCCTCCTTTCTCCCCTTCTTCCCTGTCTCCCTTCTCTTCTTTGTCTCCGTCCATCAAAAAGCTTTCAGTGGATACTTTCTGTCCGCTGAAGAGGGTTTCCTAAGAAGAATAAATGGCTCCTCGGCTCTAAAGGCTGACGGACTTAGTGGGAAGTGGGCGAAGTGGTCAGAGCCAACTATTTCACACCGTCACGGTGCAGCCACAGAGGAGCCTCTGGGTCCTTGCGGGATGTGGGTCTTTCCATGGGCTGGGGGTCCTGCGGGATCAGGAGGGCTCCTGTATTTTTTTTAGTTTTCTTCTTGTGACCAGACACTTGACAAGAAGCACTTAAGATTGGAAGGGTTAATTTTGGCTTATGGTTTAAAGAAGGATACAGTTCATCATGGAGGGATGACAGAAGGAGCCTGAGGCACCCGGTCAGGATGTAGAGAGCAGCTGGGAAGCAAACATGACAGCTTGCCCCCCCCCCTCCGAGATCCACTCCTCCAAAAAGGCTCCACCTCTTAAAGGTGCCACAGCCTTTTTTCCCCTTCCAAAGTGTGTTAGTTTTATGTTGCATGTGAGTATTTTGCCTGAATGTATGGGCACCATGGACATGATTAGTGCCCACAGAAGTCAGAAGAGGGTATCAGATCCCCTGGAAGTGGAGCTATGAATGACTATGACCCGCCATGTGGGTGCTGGGACTTGAACCTGGGACCTCTGTAAGAGCAGTACGTGCTCTTCATTTCTGCAGCCCCTCACCCCCGACCTCTTAAAGCAGCAGCCAGCTGGGACCAGGTATTCAAGTAAATGAACCTATGGGGGCATTTTTACATCCAAATCACAAACCGAACTGCACAAAAGAAATAACCTTCAAGCTGAAAACTAGTAGAAAAAAAGGTAAGGTTTTGTGAAACACATTAGAGAAGTGGTTCTCAACCTGTGGGTCTTGACCCCCTTGGGGTCAGGAGTCACATAAGACCATCCAAAAACATATGTCTACATTATGATTCATAACAGTAGCAAGATTACAGTTATGAAGTAGCAACGAAAACAATTTTACGGTTGGGGTCACCACAACATGAGGAGCTGTATTAAAGGGACACCACATTAGGAAGGTTGAGAACCACTGCATTAGAGACAGACAGTGACAGAAAAGGAATGCCACATGATTCAAGGAGGAGGAGGAACATTATGTTCCAGTTGAGGCATGCTGGAGTCAGCCTGCACTAGCGCACATGGGCAGACTTTTTGTACCTCTTCTCAGCCCCGTGTGCAGCACCATTGGTGCTCACCATTGGCTATTATAGGTACATTGAATTGGCAAACACTGTTACCATGAGCTCTTGCTTCTCCCTATTTCTTGTTTTTTGAGAGAGCTAGTAGTTGCACACTGTGGTAGTTTGAATGTAATTGGCTCACATAATCTCATAGGGCGTGGCACTATTAGGAGGTGTGGTTTTATTGGAGTGGGTATGGCCTTGTTGGAGGAAGTGTGTCACCATGGGGGTGGGCTTTGAGGTTTCCTATGCTCGGAATACTGCCCAGTGAGTCAGTTGACTTCTTGTTGCCTACAAGACACAGCGTTCTAAGCTTCAGCACCACATCTGCCCGCACACTGCCATGCTCCTGTCGTGATGATAATGCACTGAACCTCTGAAACTGTAAGCAAGCCACACCAATTAAATGTTTTCTTTATACACGTTGCCATGGTCATGGTATCTCTTCACATCAATGAAAATCCAAAGACACATACATACTACCCTACATCTCTAAGAGTGTACAAGGAATGCCACCCCATAGAAAAGTGCAAGGCTATTTTAAAGAGGTTACCAAGGCCTTTGCCTACCAAATATGGAGCCAGAGAAGGAGGTTGTGCTTGTTACAGGAGAGATTAATTTTAGTGTTCAGAAAAACCTTTATTCATTAAGCCTGAAATTGTGGTAGATGCTGGGAAATGTACTCCATGTTTAACAATCTTTGCATGGGAGAGTATTGTCTAGCACAAAACACAATGCCACACTCCATGAAAGGAAAGAAGAGGTTGAGAGATGAGGGAGGACCATAGGGAGGATACAGCCTTGGAAGTAGGAGGAGAGGCTTGCTGGCATGGAGGACTTGGGGAATAGAGACCTGAGTGAACACTGAGGACAAATAGCTTAGATGGAGTAAGAACACACAGAGAGAATGCTGCTGGAAAGAGTCTTGTGGGTTAGTTTGGAGAATCAGGCTGGCCTAGAGATGGAACAACTGTAGTACAGATTTTCCCAAGGAAAAAACAGGATTCTGAGCAGATTGAGCAATGGGATGGCGTTCAGAGAGTGGAGCGTGGTAACTGCTGTACTTTTGATGGGAAGGAGATTTTGGGCAAGAGTGGGTAAGCCTTCTGAAGCCTGGAGACAAGCTATATGACTTTGTCTAGATGTGGGAAGAGGTTCTGAGAGGGCTGATTCTGGGATAAAGGGTGGAAAGGGAGATGGCATTGATACAACTAGATGTCCAAGCTGGAGTAGTATGGCAAATGGATCTACTATGAGATTTAGTGACTGGAGTGGATCGGGGCAGTTAGCATGGAGGCTGGGCCCAGAAATGAGGACCATCAGGTTAAGTACCAAGAAGGCAGAGTAAGGCTGCTTGGCACCTAGGGTGTGGAAGTGTCGGTTATGCGTGTGAGTGAAGGTCAGTGGAGTAGAATCTGGAAACTACGAGACAGGCAAATGGCATTAGCTTCAAAGTATCTTCTAAAGTTGTTTAGGATGTTGAATAAAAGAATGAAAAATAATCATTGTAGAGCCTGGTGTGACACCACTCAAGAAGATTAATATGTCATTAATATGTAGTTGTTTGAGTCCACCTATCCTCATGGGGCTCACAGTTATATTAGAAGGAGAGAACCCGTGTGCTTTTATTAACCTGGGGCCTGACCCAGTGTGTGGAACTTTGTTGTTCAACTGTATGTTTGTCAGATGTGCTGATGACGGTGGGTACTTGGAGGAGAACCTGTGGCCGGGTAAAAGTTTTGGGAGCTAGACAGAGTTTGAGGGAATGAAGAGAGAGACTAGAGAGATGGAATAAGGTCAGTGCACATTTGGCACTCTGAAGGTGGCTCACTGGAGTGCGGGACAGCTAATCTATCTCCTCCCTCATGTGGACAATGGGGTCAACTGAAGTCTCTGTAGAGGAGGCAACACACCACTCTGGTCTTGATGGAGATTATCAGCTCATGGTTGTCAGGGGTGTGACTAATAGGAGTCACCTTATTGGTCACTTTTGGCTTTTTGGTTAATTTTGATCAGTTGGACTTACCTAGAGCACCAGTCAGGGCTGCCGTATATGTTCTTACAGAATGAAAAACACTCCTGTGCTCAGTTTGCTGCCCGTGTAACTGTGCAGTAGCCTGAGCATATGGCTGTTAAGTGCATGAAATTGTAGGTAAGGCTGTCATTAGAGGTGTTATCCAGGGGAGAGCATGCTAACTGTAGTTCAGTGAATAAATGCCCATCTCCAGTAGCTACTAGTACAGTCCTTCCGCCATAGATGATTATGTACAAGAAGGCTGCTTGCAGGGGAGGACTGGGTAAGGGAATGGATGCTGTACACAGATGGATGTGTGCTCACTATACGGGGTTGTTATTTTTGGATGAATCTCTGCAGAGAAAGGTTCCTTGCTAACCTGACTCTCATGGCATCATTTAGAGTGAAGATGGGCAACATGAGGGTAGCAGGAAGGGTTCTAGAAGAGGAGCCCAAGCAGATGTCTCCAGGAAATATAATTAAAGTGTGCAGCACGCTCTTAGCATGTGCCCTGTGCCTGGCACTACCCTGCATACTTCACAAGTACTGTGCATCTAATCCTTGTAATAGCCTGTGAGTCAGAGTTGATGTTTACATGTGTACGGGTTTTTTAGACTGGTGAGGAAATCAACATGCAGAGGATGGCTTGCTGTGGGCTGTGCTGCCCTTGAGTTAATGATGCAGCTACAATTTAAACCCAGATGCAGCTGATCCAGAGCTGGTAAATGAAACCCCTGCACCCGCTGCCACTTTCGTTGCTGTGGAAAAGAGCAGCTAAATACACAGTCATTGCTTCTGATGGTAAACTCTGCCTAGCAGTTGGAGTACCCAGGCCTTTTTGCTTGGAATTAGAATACTGCCTTCCAATTCATTATCCGGTGTGGTAGTACTGTAAAAACTGTCCTACAGTCCCTGGAAAAAGCATACTCTTCATAGAACACACTCCACACTTGTCTTGTCTCTCTTGTCTCTATCTCCTAAGGTCAATAAGGCCCAAAATATCTTTAAATTTATATTTATATATGCTTAATTATGAAAATATCATCATTGTATATACATATGTAATTTCATGCATGTATGCATATATAAACACATGTGATACAGAAGCATACTGCTGTCAAACAACCACAAAGAGTTATAGAAAAAGAGAAGTCCATTCTGCCCTCATCATCTCATTACATTCTGTAAACACTGTGACCATGAAGCCATTCCATCTCATGCACTTACTCTAGCAGCCTAGGTAATGGACATCAGAGGAACTCTGCCAAAAGGATGAAAATGGATGTGATCAATTAGTAATGTCTGTCCTCTGTGCATGGCCAGGAGACAGTGAGATGCATGCCATAGTCCTTATCACTCTTGTGTTTAGTCATAACCTACTTCTCTTGCACAGGCTATTGTGTTGAAACTTGCTTGAAACCATTCTTTCTGAACCTAGCTTAAATTTATTCTTTAAAAGTTCCTTATCGAGGGTGTGCCTGAATTAGTAACTAGAATTTCTGCTTTCCATTTTTCCCCCCAAGGCAGTTTGAGACTTCAAAATGCTGCTAGAAAAGGGGGGTGCAATTGTGGGTGTAGATTTCTGCTGCATACAGCCAATAGCTGCTGCTTGAATTACCTGCTGGCAGGTTGGATGTTTCATTTCCAAAAATTGAAAATTCTTCCCTTCTGATTTTATATATAATAGTTGAGGTATTTAATGGTGCCGAAACACTGTTTCTCTCTTCCTCATTTTGTCAAGGAAGATAGGAAAGAGGCATTGGCAAGGCTGCAACTTGTAAGGAATAGTTTCCACAGCTGTCAGGGAGGACTGTCAGAGTAGCCAGCTAGAAGGCATTAACTGACAGCCTTGAGGAAGTGCTTCTCGGAGGAGAGCCTGGCATCAGAATCACTTGGAAATGAGCTAACATCCAGATTCCAGGGTCCCACCCACCAAGCTTCTGCTCTAGCAAATCTGGTGGGACTCTGGGAATCTGTATTTTCTAACAAGTTCCAGATACAGATGCTAGACAAGACATGCTGAGAGCCACTCAGTGCCCTTGGCCTCCATACCGGCTGGGTGCTGGAGCTGAGCCCTAAGCAAATAGATATGAGGCTATGGGAGAGGACCCACATCAGTTGCAGAGATGCATGCTGATCAAAGTCTACCCAGACCAAAATTAGGCTGTCTATACCTACTGTAGATAAGAATCTTCACCAAATAACCAACTGCAAACACTCTTCAGCCGACCTGGTTCCTGTTCATACCCCAATGTGCTGAAATATTTTATTATGAAATTTTTTAAAAAAGTGTGATCCTGATGTGGGGCGTATACAACAGGAAAGTCTGTAAGATTTCGGATCCTCACACTACAAGGCACCATCAAGTTCTGTTCCAGTTGCAGTAAATGATCAGAAAGCCGAAGTAAGGATGAGTGCAGTTGGTCACTTGGTTTGCTCTCTTGCTTGTTATTTGTTTTTTTTTACTGAGTCTCATAGCACAGTCCAGTCTGTTCACAACCTGTGTTCCCCTGTCTTCTGCATACCACGGCACCCAGGCAAGTGCAGTTTTTAAAATTAGTACCTGAACTAAAGTTAGCACATAAGTTAAAGAATACATGTGAGTAGCACTTTCTTAGGTCATACACGACACAAGTCCTTGGTTTTCTTTGCCATTAATAATGACAATATGGCCATGAGCTTCCACCTCCCTGTGAGGCTGTGGAAATGCTAAATGGCCAGAGACCCTAGATTTTACCTTGTAAGACTTAGCTGGGGCTATTCTTCACGTTGGGGTTCCTGGCAAAGGGACTTTCCACAGCCTCTGGCATCTGTTGTGGATCAGGCACCTCTAAGTCTTGCAAGACTACAGAGACCTATGTCTCCTCCCCTTTGCTATCCATAATGTCCCCCAAACACCCTCTCTCCTCATTCCTGTTTCTTTGATTATCACTCACCACCCACATGCATCCTTAACTGTTTGACAGTTAGAGACCCATATCTTGACTTCCAGGAAAGGGAAGGCAGCCTTCTGCTTCTTCCCATTATATAGGGATGAGAACATTGAGTCCTGGAGATGTAGGGGACTAGCCAAGGTCTGTTGACCAGCTTGCAGGCCAGAGTAGACATGATGCTCCTTCCCCTACCTGCTCCATTGCACCGAGGGGCCACTTAATTATGGGATATCTCTGAGGGAGGCACTGATACTGAGTGACTTACTTTGCAGTTGGTGCTTTGAAGGCCTCCTGGCTCAGAAACTACTAGGTTTCTCTAATTTTCCAGAATCTCCTCTCTTTACTCCACTGCAGAATAGATCTCTGAGCACTAAAGTCACCAGCAACTACACCCACCTCACCCTACCCAAGGAGAACAAACTTTTATTTTCCTACTTTTTCAAAGAATGAGCTGAGACCCCACAGAAGGTATAATCTGTAGCTCCAGTCTTAGAACCAACTTGAAGACTGGTTAGCCATAAAGATCAAACAGTGAAGTAATCTCATCTACTATGTCCTAGGGGGAGACAACTCAACAGCATGCTTTCCTGGTTTGTTTTCCTCCCTTGTCTTCTTCCTCTTCATTATCAATAAAGCCTACATGGTGTTCCTGGATATGTGCAGTGTGAGGCAGCTGGCATGTAAGCTCAACAAAGTCAAAATAAGTTTCTGACTCCAGGGCTTTAGGTAGTCCACTAATCCGTTTGCAGGATGGTGGAGGTTATAGTTCTCAGCCTTGGCCACACCTCAGGAGCACCTGGACAGCGAAGAATTTGGACCCATGTTCAGAAACGTCTCCACTTCAGTTTTATGCTCTCCTGTCTCCATCTTGAAGTCCTTCATAATTTTTGAGCACAAGAGTCCTATATTTTCATTTTCTGCCAGAAACTGAATTTATATAGCCAATCCTATAGGCAGCTTTTAAATATATAAATTCCCAGGCTGCACCCAGATCAGTTTCTCAGAATCTCCAGATGAAACCTCAATCTTTGTACTCTTGTTACAGGGACAG
Source organism: Peromyscus eremicus (assembly GCF_949786415.1). Classification (NCBI taxonomy): domain Eukaryota; kingdom Metazoa; phylum Chordata; class Mammalia; order Rodentia; family Cricetidae; genus Peromyscus; species Peromyscus eremicus. The sequence goes on along the minus strand of NC_081422.1, from coordinate 96,155,403 downwards.
CTGACTTAGAACAGTTTCTTAACTGGGATGTTTATGTGTTAAGGTTGGGGGCACATCAGGTCTATCTAGTGCATTTTCCCAAATTACACGCACAGACTGATAAATATTCTGGTTCCGCCTAACTCCCAGGTAAGCGTCTTGGATGAATGGCATCCACTTATAGGATTATTCTGAGATGGGTGATAGCATATGTCTGTAATATCAGCACTCAGGAGGCCAAGGCAGGGGACTACTGACAGTTTAAGGATGGTCTGGACTACAGACCATGTCTCAGAAAGGAAGACAGTGAGCGGAGGCCAGAGGAGAGAGGAAAGGAAGGAAGACGAGGAAGGAACTCTGCTTCTGTCCTCTTACCTGGATACTGACTGGCCGGGATAGTCAGTGCATCAGATAGAACTGCTGGAAGAAGCAGGCAAGATGCTCTCGGAAATGTAACTTTTTATCCAGCGGCAAATGGTAAGAATTAAAAAAAAAAAAAAAAAAAGAGAAAAAAATTAAATTCTTATTCAAATTACTTATCCTAGACCAATAACTTTACAAAAACATAGAATAGTATTTTGAGAAGTTTATTTTTGTTATTTAAAAATTCTACTCTAAAACCAGTGTGATATCTATAAAGTATAACTGTATTTAGAGAAACATGAATAAAGATATTCATAGTCTCAGAAATATACAAAAAAAAAAAAAAAAAAAGAAATGAAACCGGTGTGGCCAGAGCTCCAACTCCGACTTTTAGCTGTCTGGTTTGGGAACAGGCTTTTGGTGTCTCCTTGCTAATTTGCTTATTAGTAAAATGGATATTTTATTTGCAGGAATGTCATGGTGATTGAGTGGAAAGAAGTATGCCATAGCAGCTGGCCAATAGATAGTTATTTGTGGGCTATCTCCACCCAAAAGAAATAGTGGTATACGTGCCCCACAATTTCTCAACTATGCCTTTCTCCTAAAGGAAGCTAGAACTCATTATGGCAACAAGAAGAAATACTAACCAATATTATTCAATTAGCGTATTTTCCAAATATACTATTTATATTCATAGTTACTAAATATTAGTTTACCAGAAGGATGGATTCTACTATATATGCGTGTTATATATGTATGCGTATATATGTAGACACATATACATATATAGAGACACATATATATGACAGGTCCCTGTTTAGTGTTTGACTTTAAATTTTTTTGCATTTTAACTACTCAAGTTATGCTTATTATAGCAACTCAACATAAAATTAACTAAACCAAGTTTACTAATCTCTACTCCCATGTCCTATCTCCATCCTTCTCATATAAGCATTTTTAAAAATAATTTGATGTTAAAAATACATCTGATATGTACTTTTCATAATGATCCTTTTATACTGGCATGCATCCCCCTATGGGCACACACAGCAAATGTCGTTCTGTAACTCGCTTCCCTTCTCTCCTTCACTCAATATAATGTGAACATCTTTTAAAGTCAACATATATCACTCATCTATTACTTTCAATATTTCTAGGCATTCCCTGAGATGGGTATAGTGTTTTCCAACCATTCCTTCACATAGGCATTCAGCATTCATCTGCTGCATACAAGCATTCTTATGTGTGGGTAGAGGCAAGTGGGTACACAGTGTTGATATGTACGTTCACCTGTGTCTATGCATGTGGAGATCAGAGGTTGATGCTGGAAATCTTTCTTGACTGCTGTCAAGACATTTTGAGGCAGAGTCTCTGTGAACCTGGACCTCACCAACTCAGCAAGACTAGTTGGCCAGTGAGTTCTAGGGAATCCTCCTGTCTCCATCTCCCCAACATGGGCATGTTTTTTTATCTAAGTGCTGGTGAACTGAGCTAAAATACTGCTGCTTGAACCATAGGCACTATACCCACTGAGCTGTCCCGTCGGCCCCTACAAGCATTCCTTTACATACAGTGGTAACCACCAAAGGCCCCTACAAGCATTCCTTTACGTACAGTGGTAAGCACCAATGCTTTGGCTTCTTTTGGATGAAGCAGTGATAAAATCGCAATAGTTTATGGTCAGAGTGTGGGCAAGGCAAAGGCCAAACAAATAACGATACATATGACACACTGACTTTTATTGGCATGCCAGGCACACACCAAGTACTCCAGCGGGTGTGCAAGCTCTAGATGTGAGGGAGTTTCAGTCCGACCCCAAGCAATTCACCAAAGCAGTCTATGATTCAATGTCAAAGCCAAATGCTACAAATGACAGCTCTCTGAGTATTAGGTCTGGGCTGAGATCTTCCTAATAGTGCTTAAGCCAGCTTCTCATCCAGCCCCACATTTGTCATGTTCAGTAGAATTCAGGGCAGTTTTGCATAAAAGTCCTTTTGCATAGCTCTCTTCCGGGGTTGTCTGTCGCAAAAAGCAAAAGGCGCTCCGGACTAAAGCATAGACACGTGTTAACATGTCTCTTCAGTGTGGCTGGTAGTTTATCTGATTGTTCACAGTTTGCCCTATCATTTTCCTTCAGAAGCTTAAAGGAAAAGAGAAAGTGTGCCCACCAGAAGCCCCTGTTTCTCCTGACAGGCCTTTGACATGCATTTCAGTGAAGCCCTTGCGAGGAGGCACTTAACTACTTTCCAGGAAAGAACGGGTAGTCACAAAACCAAGTGAAATCCTCAAATAACTTTTGAAAGCACATTAAGCAGGATTCAACAGACTTTTTTTCTTTTAGACAGCTATGAAATGGTGTCATCAAAATTGTTTTTACTCTTAGCAATTTTACTGAAAAAAAAAAAAAACACATTGAATCCTATGGCGCACCCATGGAGGTGTTCAGCCTGTGCCTACTTGGAGAAATAAATATCTTACTGTTCAGCAGCACTCTCTGGGTCTACCTCTGCTTTCCTGCAGAGGCCTAGCTCCTCCAGGCAGCCCCCAGCTAGTGGCTGAGCCTGGCGGGGATTTTAGGGGTGGCTATTTTGGGAACAGGAACTTGTTATTGCCTATTTGGCTGGCTGAGACTTTGTCAGGTCCGCTTGGGATGTGTTTTGTTGTGATCTGGGGCTTTCTGTGTCCAGTCCTGCTTCCTTCCCCTTTCATGTTTCATGGATAAACTTGCTCATTTCCTAACTTTTCAGGGCCAGTTTTCTGGAGGACACAATAGCCACCCATGTGTTCAATGTGTTTAATGTGGGAGCATCAACTAAAGAACTCACATATCCTCTATCCCCCAGACATCTGTGTACCCAGCTCTGCTAAAAATGAACCACGATTCTGCCAAAATGAAATTGGCTATTTCTCTTTAATTATTCAGCTGGGACACACACACACACACACACACACACACACACACACACACACGTTAACTGTGAGACAAAACACAAACTTGGATATGTTCTAAAATTCTACTTCAGCTACTCAAACTATTTCTAAGAACTGATGTAAGGCGTATACTTTAGTATTCCTTTTGTGTTTCCTATGAACTGATTACAGCCTAGACATCACAGTTGCATAGAAAAAAATCCAATTTCCATTTCTTCACTCTAATCACAATCCTACCTTGAGCACCATTGTTCTTGATAAGATGCCTCCCCTTGTGGTTCCACAGATTGAGAAGGATGAGGAGCCTAATTGCGTGCTTGCTGTTTCAGGGGAGTTTGGAGAGGTGTACAAGGGCCGTTTGAAACTGCCAGGCAAGAGGGAAATCTATGTGGCCATCAAGACCCTGAAGGCTGGATATTCAGAGAAACAGCGTCGGGATTTTCTGAGCGAGGCAAGCATTATGGGCCAGTTTGACCATCCCAACATCATTCGCTTGGAGGGTGTTGTCACCAAGAGTCGGCCTGTCATGATCATTACGGAGTTCATGGAGAATGGTGCTTTGGATTCTTTCCTCAGGGTAAGAGTCACTGAGGGGCATGGGTGGTGTTAATACTGTTGGATTCAGAGCAAAGGTCCTGGGGAGAAGCGTCCTGTGAGGATAATCTGCCTTTAAGACTGACTGGTCACATGTGGGCAGGTTTTAATCTTGGCAAGTTTAGCAGATATTTGTTGTAGAAAGGGAAGAATGCCTTTGCATTGGGTAACCAATCAGAGTCTCATCCCTGGGAGAGGCTAATCCTCCATCTCTCAGGAGTCATTAGTTGTCTATAGTTCTTGACGTAGGGGCGGTACTCCCCACCATGACATTTCCCCTCTTCCTCATTGGCATGTCTCTTGATATTGTTGTTGTTTGGGTCTTGTTTATGCAGTTATATTTCTAAGGGGCAGTCTCAGAGCAGACTCACTGGCATTCCAACTCAGACAATCTTTCTGTCTACCAATTCTTCCATGATGTTCCCTGAACCATAGATGCAGGATCTGGAGAGAGAAAAGGGAATGGGGGGGGGGGGAGTGATGATATTATATCCTAATTAAAATATATTTAAGATTAAAAATATATTATTTTTAAAAAGAGAGAAGAACAAAGCAGCGTCTGAGGTCTCCTCAAAGGGAGGATGATACGGGGGAGGGCCTCAATAAGTGCTTATAGGTTAAATAAGATGGTGGAAGCAAAGAATGGTCACTGATAATTTCATGAATTACTGAGACTGAGATGCAAGAGACTCTCAGTGGCTTCATGGCCCAGTGTGACTCATGCAGATGCTAATGGCTACTATTGCCCTACACCAGCATAGGCGACCTCACAGCCAGCTCTCCTCAGTTGGCTACTCAGAAAGAAAACAAATTGCCATCTTCTAGAAAAATCCCTGAGCCTCCTATCATCCAAAGAGGCATCTGAAAGGCTGCCACAGCCACCCAGAAGTCTTTCCTGGCTTCCATACAGAATCGTGTGTCCTCCCAGTCCAACCTGCAGCAGAAGTGGAGGTACCTAGATGTGTTCTGTTTGAGAGATCTTTGAAGGATCTGTGTCAGGACGTGTTCTCGTGAGGCTGTGCTCACAATGGAGCCCCTTTTTTGCAGGATATCACAAAGGCATATAGAGAGTGGATGGTAGCAAACCTAGACCAGAAATCAGGCCTTACCAAGAGGCTGAGAGGGAATGTCTAGTGAGTCTAGGAGCAGAGGGTCTTGGAACAGCATCAAAGAATGACCAGAACCTTCTGAGAGAGGACTTTAGGTGAACAGACTATGCATGTCTCTACACTCAGTCAGCAGCTGTGGTTGCTGATCAAAGGACCATCCGTTCATACTGAAACATTGGTTGGTTGAGTGCTCTTGCCAAGCCTACACTGAAGACTAGGCCTATGCAATAGAAGAATACAGCTCTAATGCCTTATAACTAATCACCCATGACTCAACTGACTCAGCACAGCAACATGATTTACGGTACTCATAGACCCACAACTGAGATAAGGGTGTTGGATGGAGCATCTAGTTTCTTGTAGAGT